>NC_043000.1:7018636-7096136 GCF_006345805.1 Octopus sinensis
AACACTGGGGTCAATGTAATTAACTGGTTCCTTCCCCACCAAATTTCAAGCTTTCTACCTTTAACACAAAAGAACATTATTATTATCATCAAGGCGGAGAGGTAGCAGAATCACCTGCATTCAGGGCAAAATGCTTAACGGTATTTTGTCTGCTGCTATGTTCTAAATTCAAATCCTGCTGAGGTCGACTTTGCCTTTCGTCCTTTCAGGGTTGATAAATAAAGTACCAGTCAAGTACTGGGGTTGATATAATCGACTTACTCCTCCCCAAAAATGTCAAGCCTTGTACTTATTTCATCATTCCTGAAAGGATGAAAGGCAACAGTTGATATTTATTTTTTTCCTTAGGGTTTGAGATCAGCAGATAGTCACAGGCTCTATTTGGCTCTCTCAGCCTTGGACAGATATACTGGCTTAAATCCCACTTTCTTTCTAATAGATCTTGCATACAGCCACTTATATTGACCCTGTTAGTAAATTGGTACTTATTTTATAGAAAGTGTACCATTGCAGAATCTGAACTCATTTCCTGTCAGACTAAATTGGAGTGTCTTTTGCACTTCCTGTGGAATGGAAGTGTTTTATTGGACAGATGTTGCCATCTGTACCAGTGACCCTTGAGAGGTGGGCTTGGCATGCTGTAGAGTGTTAGACTGAAGTTGTACCACTCACATAAATTCCTGGGTAGTGTACAGATGTGATCTCTGGTGGTATGGCATGGAATTCCATAGTTGATTTCTTTGATAAGTCGAGAGTGAAGAAAGGACCAAGATTGTGTGCTTGGCATCTGGAAGGTCACCATCCTTTACCAATCAAGACATACAGTCATTGGAACTCTCACTTCAACACTATACTAAAGGGCCAGCAGGGGGTAAGGATATGATGTCATCATTGTCATCATCATTTAATGTCCACTTTCCATGCTGACATAGGCTGGACAGTTAGGCAGGAGCTGGCAAGGCCAGGAGCTGCACCAAGTTCCATAGTCTGTTTTGGCTAGGTTTCTACAATTGGATGCCCTTAAGGAAACTCTAGGTGTCAACAAGGATGAACTTGCTGGACTCTTCAGGAGAACATTTAGGCCAGCTATACTATGGATAACTTTCAGAAATCCTTCCTAAATCTGTAGGACTACAAAGGGGGTACGACAAGGGCAAGATGAACTTCACAGATACAGAAGTACCGTCAGGTAGGATTGCTCAAGATGCACACAGAGCAACAAAACCATGCTACATGTGTTCATGGGATGTCTGAGCACTGCTCACTTGTGGAGTTATGTTGAACAGCTGTTGTCACATGGAAAATGAATCCAGCAATAAGGCAATTAAATACAGCAGGATAGGGGAGGGGAGGGGGATGTTATCAACTAACCCCTCCCCTTGAAATGCTAGCTTTCTGCCTAAATTAGCAACAGTTATTGTAGTTGTTGTTGTCATAATTAATTTCTTTCTTTCCTTACATCATCCATTTTTCTTTCTTTTAAATCCATTCTCCATGCTGGCAATGGTTGGTTGGTTCTACAAAATTTTCTTACTTTTAACTCAAGCCTTATCATTAGTCACTCTTTTCTTCTTTTTTTTTTTTTTAATCACTAAGTACTTTATTTTCATTGTTATTTTTAGATGATTACAACTCAGGCCACCCTCTTCCACCTCTGTGAGCATTTTGTTCTTGATTTTCAATGTCCACCCACTCCCCATCTTTTCTTTCATATTAGCTTTCTTCCTTGTTAACAACAAGAAGCTTCTTTCTGATTCTTCTTGTTACTCTAGTCTCAATGCTATTATTCATTCAGATTCCTTTTGCTTATCTTGCTTATAAAACGTATTTCATTCCCTTTAGTTAGTCAGATTCTTAAACCTTCAGCATTCAGATTACTCTGCCAAATGTAGTGCATATTTATTCTCTTTGTTTTGAATTAATCCTGCTTTATCTCATAGCTTTGAGATTTTGATGATGTGATTGTTTAATTTTGCAATGACATTTTTTATTTCTTCGATGCCCACAGGGGGCTAAATGTAGAGGGGACAAACAAGAACAGACAAAGGGATTAAGTCGATTAGATCGACCCCAGTACGTAATCGGTACTTATTTAATCGACCCCGAAAGGATGAAAGGCAAAGTTGACCCAGGTGGAATTTGAACTCAGAACGGAAAAACAGACAAAATACCGCTAAGCATTGCACCCGGCGTGGTAATGATCCTGCCAGCTCGTACAATGACATTGTAAGGGAAATGTGAGAAGCTGGGTATGGCCAGTTTGATCATAAAATGGGTAGGTTATTTGGGCCCCGATATGGGGTGTTTAAATGCTTTGTTGTCTTTGTGTTTTTATTTTCCTGTAGCTCATTCAAATCTCTTTTATAAAGAGGAAATTTCTTTATCAACTAGAACAATTCACTATGTTTTTTTCCCATTATAGATTTTAATTAGTAAGTTACCACTCCTTACATAAGTAACATAGATCTAAAAAGGAAGACACTGCATTAGTCACAGGCAAACTGCTGTCCAAAGGTCCCATGTGGCTTGTCAGCCTAATCATTCTACCTGTTTTATGTTCAGTCCAGCTAAATCTGTCCTCTCACACCTACCCTACAATATCAATCTAAAAATATACAATCCCATCATTGAAATTTCAAAGCTATAAAGTCATGCATCATTAATTCAAAACAATGGGAATAAATAAGCTCTAAATTTGATGGAATAATTTGAATGCTACAGAATTAAAGACACATCTAATGAAAAATTAGCTTGATTTTTTTTTCTTAGTATTGTGGCTTTTCTGATGATGAGCCATGTCTCATGCAGCTTGCTTCTCAAAAAAAGGTTGCCCACGCCTGCTCTATATGGAAACTCAACATACTAGAAATAGCAGCCAAATATCCATCAAACTGTGCATTATTGTCTTAACAACAACAAGCAAAAAGACAATATCACATCGGTTAATGCATTGGTTCTCAATGGGGGTCGATATGACCCTTGGAGGTCCATATAAGATCTTGCTTATACATAGGTGTAGGAGTGGCTGTGTGGTAAGTAGCTTGTGAGTGGGACTGATAGAAGGAAACTGAAAGAAACCCATAGTGTGTGAGTGCATGTGTGTGTGTGTGTGTGTGAGAGAGAGAGAGAGAAAGAGAGTGTGTGTATGTATGTATGTATGCATGCATGTAAGTATTATGTATCTGTGTGTGTGTGTCTTGCTGTTTGTGCACCACCACCACCACTTGACAGTTGGTGTTGGTTTGTTTACATCCCAGTAACTTGGCAGTTTGCTAAAACCTATCAAGGTAGTGCCCCAGTGTGACAACAGTCCAATGACTAGAACAAGTAAAAGATAAAGGATACAAGATAAAGAAAAAAAAGACAGAAGCTTACCTTCCAGTTCAGATTGATCTGCAGGTGAACCTGTGGCTGTTCCAGTCAGAATTACTCCATCACTTAAGAAGAATTCTGCAGCCTTTGCAGTTTCAACTATGTCAATGTCTTCAGTAATGCTATGAGAGCTAGGTTTTGAAATTTTAATTTTGTAAAGAAAAAAAGAATTCTTTTAATTTATTGGATAATATAAACAAAATTTTTAGAGAGAAGAGAACGAAATTTCAGGGATATATTAGCATTAAATCTATATAAAATACAGATATATATAAAAAAAAAAAAACAGATATGTATTTGATGCATCACCCAGTATTCAGTTACCATTAGCAGAATCCAATCTGCTATAACTATTTGATCATTCCATCATCATCATCATCATCATCATCATCATCATCATCCATGTCAGATCAAATTTTCCAAGCCATGTTAGCATGGAAAACAGACGTTAAATGATGATGATGAAGGTGATGATGATGATGATGATGATGATAAGTACATACATACTTATATATATTAATTAACATATACAGTATTACTGATCCGTTTCAGCTAATATCATTACCAATCAGTTTTGCACTGGGTATTAAGTAACTAGGCATTAGATAACATCTCAGTTAAGTAATACCACAAACTCTTCAGAGTGTGTGCTGGTTTGGTCATGTGATGTACATAGATGAGAACAGTTGCAAGAAGAAGTGCTGCTCTCTTAAAGTGGATGGAACTTGTGGAAGAGGGAGACCCAGGAAGACATGGGATGAAGTATTGAAGGATGATCTCAAGATGCTCCATCTTACAAAGGAGATGACAAAGGACTGAGATATCTAATGTCTAACTGTACTCAAGAAAACCTGTCCACTACAGCTGAATAGATATCCTAAAACCCCTTTGGTAATGCTTACCTCCATCCTCTCTGCCTTGCTAACCTTCTCCCCCTACATTTCATCTCCTAACACTCATCACTTCCTCCATCACCTAAGGGCAGAATAGGCACATACTACATCCCCTGGTTTTCTCCATTAACTTTTCTCCCCACTCCCAGTTACCTTTCTTCTCTTGCTTATTGTCCCCACCAATCACCTCCTTTCTGCACCTCCTCTCCCCTCCCTGTGCAGCTCTCCATCATCACTTACCTGTTATCACCTTCAACACACTCACATATTTATTGCAACCCCTGCACCCAAGCCTTTCCTATATTTCTCTCCACCATTGCTACAGTCACTTCATCCTGTCTATTCACCCAGCCCAAGTCTCTGCATCATCTCTGTACCTTAAATCTATCAGCTAGCACAAAGCCACATCCCCTCAATACTACCCTCCCGTCCCATCTGGGGGGTTCTTGTCTTGCAAGGTACTTGGTGATCCAGTTGGTGCTGGTACCAAATAAAAAGAACTGATGCTTACCTCTATTACCACCCATCACTTTCCTCTTGCTTTTATCTCACTACCCATCTTTACACCTCAAGGGTACCTCCTAGTTTTCCTTTCTCTCACTACACAGTTCCTTCTTCTTCTCTCGCTCTCTCCCTTGCCTGCCCATCTGGGAGACTTTCACAACATTCAGACTCTACCATTCCTCTTCTCTCTACCTCTAGGGTTAATTCACTTTACTACTTAAGGAGCATTGGGCCAGTTTCCCAGTTTCTTTGGCGTATATATCCTTCCCTGGATGGAACACCAGTTCATCACAGGATTACTCATTTTTACCAGCTGAGTGGACTGGAGCAACATGAAATGAAATGTTTTGCTCAAGAACACAACACATCACTCGGCCCAGGAATTGAAACCACAGTTTTACTATCATAAGTCCAACACCCTAACCACTAAACCATACGCCTCCTCTCTCCACCTATACAGTACTTATTTCTTTACTACCCACAAGGGGTTAAACACAGAGAGGACAAATGGATTAAGTTGATTACATCGACCCTAGTGCGTAACTAGTACTTAATTTATTGACCCCGAGGGGATGAAAGGCAAAGTTGACCTTAGCAGAATTTGAACTCAGGGCATAGCGGCAGAAAAAATATCACTAAGCTTTTCGCCCAATGTGCTAACGATTCTGCCAGCTCGCCTCCTTTATCTCCCCACCTATACAGTACCCTCAAAACATGGGAGACTTTATAGATGCAGCTCTTTCTGTGATCAACACCAGTGTGACCCACGATTTGGTTGTCTCCCACGCCCTTCATTCTGCATCATTATGCCCCACTTGCTGTTACTTGCACCACCACACCATCCTATTTAAATGATATCACCTTCATACTTTCTTAAATTCCGTACCACACAGGCATCTTCAACATTCAACCTGAACCAGTTATGGGCAAACAGCAGTCTGCAGGACTTTATAAATGGCATGCCTAATGAAAAAGTACACTAATTTTTTTTCAGTAATGTGGCCTGCCTGATGACAAGCCATGTCTCATGCAGCCTGCTTCTCACAAAGGTTGCCCATACCTGACCTAGACACTTCACAAAAGACATTTACTGCTTCATTGAACAGCGTTCTTGAAAACATACACCAAAGAGGACATGACAACCTAAATGGACTACATCCAAATGAAGATCTTTCTGCTAATTAACAAAAGACTCACTAGCCAAAACACTACAGCCACTTGTCCACAAGCATGCTGCATCATTTTTTTTCTTCCTCTTCTACCTTTCACACAATGGCCTTTGACCCTTTGAACTTCTTAGCTACTTAACATCACATCCACTTCTTTGATTCAACTGTCTCTCATCCTTTTATTATCTCATCTCTGCTATTTTCTCCACAGAACTTGATTCAATCCTGTGGAATCCTTTTCCCCTCCTCCCATTCCTCCTTATTCTTATCATTATTATTGTTGTTGTTTTTCGCAAATGAAGGTTACATCATTTGCAGACTCCTGTAATGACATAACAATCTCTTGTGCCAAAAGTTTACTCATGAACAACTAAAACATAAAAAGCACAACAGAAATAGCAAACTCCAGGATGTTGCTACTTTGATATAATAGCAACAGTTGAGCAGCTCTAGGTTAGACAGATACCTGGTGTTGCCAGGCTTTTAGTAGCAAAGCAACAACGCCATGCTGCTTTTCATACAAACTGCAAACTAACAAAATAGAATCATCAACATTATCCTCCTCATCATCATCATTACCAGCATTGCCACCACAGATCCTGATGCCACCACCAATGTCCCCCTCCTCTTCTTCTCCTTGAACACTCAGACACTGTCTTCAATGGAAGAGTCTGTTATGTGTGTGTGTGTGTGTGTGTGTGTGTGTGTGTGTGTGTGTGTGTGCGCGCGCGCGTGTGTGTGTGTGTGTGAGTGTATGTGTGTGTGCATATATATATATATATATACATATACACATTCTTTTATTCATTTACTTGTTTCAACCATTTGACTGTAGCCATGCTGGAGCACCCCCTCTATAGCAAGACACTTGTTTTTGTCTCTCTATTTCTCTGTCACACTCTATCCTTTCATCACCTGATTCCAGATCACCTTCTCAAATGCCCCTGCCCCTCTCAAAATTCCTTGTCTTGTGAGTTACCCTGTCAGTGTTGGTGCCACATAAAAAGCATCCAGTTCACACTGTAAAGTGGTTAGCATGTGGACAGGCATCCAGTTGCAAAAATCATCCCAAAACTAACCTCACCTGTACTAATGCCATGGAAAATGCACTGGGTCCCCTCTGCAGAATAACTGGTGTTAGAAAGAGCATCCAGCCATAAAAATCCTGCCAAAACAGACACAGTAGCCTGGGGTAGTCTTCTTCCTGGCTGCATCACATGACCATATCAATACAGTTGTCTCTCTTGCACACCACATCTGATGCCTGTTATGCCCGACTTTTCTCTCAAGATGCTTACACTCTGTCGTACATGCACACTGACATTACGCATCCAGTGACGCATACTAGCTTCATTTTTTTCATGTCTATGCATGTCCTACGCAGTCACAGCCCATGTTTCACTGTTATGTCGCATGGCTGTTCAAGTACAGGCATCATACAATCTGCTTTTCACTCCAAAGGTGAGGACCTTTGTTACTAACAGAAGTAGGAGCTCTCTGAACTTTTCCCAGCCTATTCTTATTCTACAAGCTACACTCTCAGAGCATCCACCTCTGCTATTAATTTGTTCACCTTGGTAACATTTGATAGAGTCTATTTTCTGTACATTTGTAGTGTTTATTGTACTTGTTCACCTTCCAAATACAAAAACCATTTTCCCTGTTAACCTTACTCTGATATTGGTGTATCTCTTATGTGTCCATAGCTTACACCAAGTACATCTTATGGAGTTTCTAAGTACACCTTTTCTACAGATTGAGCAAGGCCATCTACCTGAAGGGATTTGTGATTTGTCTGCATTCCTACTTACTAAATCTTTGGTTTTTGCTAGATTAACTCTAAGGCCTTTTGATTCTGGACCTTGCTTCCACACCTGAAATTTCTTCTCTAGTGATTCAGCTATAAGAGGAATGTAGGGCTTCTTGGTTGGCCCAAGGATATAGGAGAAGACACTTGCCCAAGGTGGCATGCAATTGGACTGAACCTGGGACTATGTGGTTGGGAAGCAAGCTTCTTACCACAGAGCCATACCTGCGTCTATATACATATATATATAATATATATATATATATATATATACATACATACAGACATACACATACGCACACACATTTGTACTGCAAAACCATACAGGCCTGGAACCAACAGATGTAACCTATATTTAGAAGAATTTTACAGGATTCTCACATCCAAGGGCAATGTAATAAATTCTAGAAAGAACTGCACATGAGGAAATTCACATTTGCTAAGAATAGATGAATAATTATCATTTAAACTATACAAGGTTTTGAAATGATGAACTGAAAGTCATTATCCAATAAGAACTTGAAATAGAGATTGTTCACATCTGACTTAATGGAGAGCTCTACATTATACAGCGCAGAGTTTATAAAAGAAAATAGTTAAACGGCCATACCAAGAGGTATCAAGTTAAGACTCTGAAAAGGCTGCACTGTTTTATAATAGGGTTGCAACTGCAATGATGACTAATCAGTGTAACTGAAACATATGTTGGTCTTTGAAAGGTAGTATATAAATCTCTATATATAAAGCTGAAGTTTTCTGTGTATGGCAGGTTTGGTAGCTTTCAACTAACACTATCTTCTCCGAGACCCTGCGATGCAAGTTGACCAAAATTGAGAGTATGATAGAAGAAGGCTTGCTATTCATTCCGTAGAAGAAAAAATTCAAATCGGACCATGTTAACACCAAAAATTATTTACATCAAAAAGGTGCTTTTTTTTCTATGAAAATCTCTATTTTTTACGATTTTTTGACTGCTGTATTGCCATTTTTCAGTGTATTTCAACCAGAAAAAGTGCAATATGCATGATGTTTCTATCTATGATGATTTTGAAAAGAAAGAAATGGAATTGATTCATTCAACTAGAATTCTACTTGTCACCACCACCATTACTTGACTACTGATGTTGGTGTGTTTACGTCCCTGTAACTTAGCAGTTCAGCAAAAGAGAATAAGTACTAGGCTTACAAAGAATAAGTCCCGGAGTCGATTTGTTCGACTAAAGGTGGTGCTCTAGCATGGCCACAGTCAAATGACTGAAACAAATAAAAGAAAAGAATATATATATATATATATATATAGAGAGAGAGAGAGAGAGGAAGGGAGAGAGAGGCTTCTGATTGTATGCATTTGTGTGTGTTTAAATTAGAAGATAATCCTTGTTGGATTACATGCTTTTTTTATCAACTGATGCATAAACATACTCACATATACACACACCCAAACTCACACACATACACACAAACATACGCATATACAAACACGCACATAAACACACATGCAAACACACACACACACATATACATATGTATAGATAAAGAAAACAACAAATATAAATAGAACAGATCAAAGATGCACCACCACAAAACAGAATTTTCTCTCTCTCTTTTTCAATAAACCCACAATATCTCTCTCAGTGCTCAGAACTGCACTTGATCTGAAGAACACAGTAACCCAATTTCTATAAAACTAATAGAGCCTGGATACAACATTTCATTCAAATTTAAGGGTTAGTAATAGTATCCTAACAAAACAAAAAATTTCCCCATATCCTGTGTCAGTGTTATTCAGGAGAGGAAAAAGGCAGTTAGGGTTAAAAGCTAATTCATGCATCTTTCATGTAAAGCAAACTGTCAGTTCCCCACCCCCAAAACATTTTTTTTTTTACACTTCAACTCCTTTACTCTTTTACTTGTTTGTCATTTGACTGCGGCCATGCTGGAGCACCACCTTTAGTCGAGCAAATCGACCCCAGGACTTATTCTTTGTAAGCCTGGTAATTATTCTGTCGGTCTCTTTTTGCCGAACCGCTAAGTTACAGGGACGTAGACACACCAGCATCAGTTGTCAAGTGATGTTGGGGGGGACAAACACAGACAAAAAAACATATACACACACACTCACACACACATATACATATATACGACGGGCTTCTTTCAGTTTCCCTCTACCAAATCCACTCACAAGGCTTTGGTTGGCCTGAGGCTATAGTAGAAGACACTTGCCCAAGGTGCCACGCAGTGGGGCTGAACCCAGAACCATGTGGTTGGTAAGCAAGCTACTTACCACACAGCCACTCTTCTATCATTGAATATTAAACTCATGTTCATAACTCAGTGTTGTCTTTTAACCAATACTTTCTTCTGTTAACTTGGAAGAGAGAAAGTGAGAGAGAGAAAGAGAAAGAGAGAGAGAGAGAGAGAGAAAGAGAGAGAGACAGACAGAGGGAGAGAGAGAATAAGAGAGAACAAAAGAAAGAGACGGAGTGAGAGACAAAGTGATAGAAAGAGAGAGAGAGAGAGAGAGAGAGGGAGACATGGGGTTGTTGGACTAAAAGAGAGTATACTTTTGCTTGTTTCAGTCATTAGACTGTGGCCACGCTGGGGCACCGCTTTGAAGAATTTTAGTTGAATGAATCCACCCCAGTACTTTTTAAGTTTTTAAGCCTGGTACCTATTTGATCATCGGTCTCTTTTGCTGAACCAATAATGTTTCCCTCTCTCTCTCTCTTTCGGAGAGGCACTGAGCAGCTATACGCACACATACACACACGACAGTAACTTCCACCTACCGAATTCAATCACAAAGCTCCGGTCGGCTCGGGGCTATAGTGGAAGACACCTACCCAAGTGCCATGCAGTGGGACTGAACCCGAAACCATGTGGCTAGGAAGCAAGCTCCCTAACCACACAGCCATGGACAAAAACACACTAGCACTGACTGTCAAGCAGTGGTGGGGGACAAACACACACACACACACACACACACACACTTCTTTCAGTTTCTGTCTTTCAAGTTCATTCACAAGGCTTTGCTTGGCCCGAGGCTATAGTAGAAGACACTTGCACAAGATGCCACGTAGTGAGATTGAACCCAGACCCATGTCGTTGAGAAGCAAGCATCTTACCACACAGAAAGAGAGATGTAAAGCATTTCTTCTAAGAAAATTTGATCCACTGTCTTGCAGAAACAAAGTCTTAGTTAATTTTATTTCTCTTAATATATTATCAATTTATTTGGGTTTTTTTTTTTGGTGTTGGGGTCCCCTTTATATTATTAGGCAATGGGCTGGCAGAACTGTTAGCATGCTACACAAAACGCTAAGCAGTATTCCTTCCAGCTTTACATTCTGTGTTCGAACCCCACTCAGGTTGTTCTTTCCTTTCATCCTTTGGGGCTCGATAAAATAAATAACAGTTGAGCTGTGGTAGTGGTGATGGTGGTGTGTCAGGTTAGTTGACTAACACCTTCCCACAAAATTTCAGGATTTGTATCCTTAGAATGAATTATTTCTATTAGGTAGATTAGCAAAGCTATTAGAGCATTGTGAAAAATGCTTTGTGGTAATTTTTTCAGCCCTTTATGTTTTGAGTTCAAATCCTGCCATAGTCGACTTTACCTTTCATTCCCCTCAGGGTCAATAAAATAAAGTATCAATAAAGTGCTGATGATATCAATTAACCCTTTAAGCATTCGGATTGTTCTGTCAAATGTAATGCTTATTTATTTACCTTGTTGTGAATTAATCTTGCATCATCTTGTTGCTTCAAGATTTTGATCATCATTTGATTGTTTATTTTTATAATGACATGGTAGGGTAGGTGTAAGAGGCCAGATCTGGCTTGTTTGAATATAGAATTTGGGCAAGATATGGTCAGTTTAAATACTAAAGAGTTAAACCTCTCTCCTTAATGTTTTTAGCTTTGGGTCTAAATCAGGAACCTTATTTACATTATTTACATTCGACGACTATTTGTCTTCATCTTGTTTGTTGTTAACACAATGTTTCAGCTACTCTCCAACCTTCTTCAAGTGTCTTGGGGAAATTTCGAACCTGGGTTCTCATTCCTAGGGTATTTTTCGATGTTATTATTATTATTATTGTTGTTGCTGTTGTTGTTCAGGTTACTGCTTGGAATCAAACTCGGAATCTTGGGGTAGTAGCACACACTCTTAACCACTACGCCATATGCCCATGGACAATTATGGAGTGAATTTTTTAGGGCTTATAACTCTAATATTTTTCTATCCTTCCTTAATACCGGTTCCCATATGCTGTTCATATCTGCACTCGGTCTGCTTAGGAGGTTGTTGTGTCCTAGCATATCTGCTGCTGCTTTTAGTTTTTGTATTTTCCAATGGTGTTCTCTGTCTATTATTTTAACTTCATCCCACAGGGGAGGTGGTCTCCGTTTTTCCATACATGATCAATTATACCCAATTTATCAATATCTCCTCGTGTCACTGCTTTGCGATGTTTGTCTACCCTTATTTTGAGGAGGCGGCATGTTTCACCTTTGTATTTCACAGCTGCATGGGATGGAGCACATGCAGTCTCTGGTCATATTCTCTTCTATTGGTGGTTTTACTCCAAGGAGATATTCGCGAAGTGTTGTATTACTTTTGAATACTGTCCGGATCTTTTCAAATTTGTGGCCAGGACCCCAGATCTTTCTAGTTAACTAAATAATTTGAAACTTTGTGTACTCATAGAGTGGAACTAGTTTATTCGCCAGTTGAAACTAGTTTATTTGAGAAAAATCTATTTTATGACTTTAATCGTAGATTAAAACTGCGAATTTTAACCAATGAGATTGCTTGTTTTCATATCTAAAACGTTACTGCGATCTGTTAGTGTGACGTTGAAAGCAGTTTTGTGACGTAGTTGAAGACGGCTTATAAGCACGTCTGCTATTTCTAAAAAGCTTTGTGTGTGGTAAAGTAATTTTTTTACTTTACCATATTTTTATAAATTATATCGGAGAATCCATATTTTTATAACATATATCGGAGAATCCATGTGATTTTTCGTTGTTTTTCTCTTATACGTATGTGAATTATTTCTGAGTATGCATTGTCTGGGAGACTTTTTCTTGCAGTTGAGAAATTTTTGGCTGCTATTTCTAAAAAGCTCGGTGTGTGGTTAAGTAATTTTTTTACTTTACCATATTTTTATAAATTAATATATATATATATATAATTTTTTACTCGGTGTATGTGTATATGTATGTCTGCATGTGTGTGTGTATGTATGTGTGTGTGTGTATGTATGTGTGTGTGTGTGTGTAAGTATGTGTAAAAAATTACATTGAATCGGCCATACATACATACATACATACACATGCACAGATACATACACACATACATTCAGGCATATACACATACACCGAGTAAAAAATTTCAGTTATCTCTCTCTTTCACACATTACTCTCTCTGTCTCTTCACACACACTAACAGAAGCACTTCACTTACACAACATACTGTCTCCCACACCCCATCAAACACACACACACACACATGTACATCAATGCTTCCCCTAGACGGTAACTTCAAAGACAAACTTTTGTTATTAGAAGGTGGCTGACTATAGCTTGTTTACATTTAAGATGTTTAATACGTCACGAAATTGGTGGTCGAGACGGAGTAAATAAAATAAAGCCGAATGACGGAATATCATTGGTTAAAATTCTAATTATTAAACAACGTTAAACTTAGAAGTTACAATTCCGTTTTCATTCTGGTTTACAATTAAGTTTACTTTTGACACATTCTACCAGTATACGAAGTTTCAAATTGTTTGGTTCAGTAGGAAAAATTTGAAAAAACTGGCTTCAGAATAGAAAAGATCCTACTGTCCTGATGTCATATGGGCTGCATATCTTTTGTATCTTTTCAGAGAGGCCTTTCATATTGGGGAAACAGACTGTGGACAGTTTTTTAGCCTCATCCTCTCTCTTTTCATAATTGGAGTGGATAGTATGTTTTGGGGGTAGTTGTTGCTTAATAGATTGTTATTGAGCTTGATTATGTCTTCGTGGTTTGTATCAGGATCGCTACTTATATTCTTTACTCAATGTTTTAGGCACTGAGCAATCCTTCTCTTTACACTGTATGGATGGTGGGAACTGAAGTTGAGGTAACGTCCAGTAAAGGTCAGCTTGCGGTATACGGATGTCCTGAATCCATACTTGGTGCGTGTTATTAATATGTCCAGGAATGCCAGCTGATTGTCTTTTTCTTTTTTCCATTGTGAACTGTATGGATGGCTTTATTGAGTTCACATGATCTAACAGCACTTGGACACCTTCCTGGTGGGGCCAGAGTATAAAGGTGTCACCAACATATCGTAGCCATAGAGATGTTTATGAACTGCTCCTTTGTCACTTCCATTATAGCTTTGTAAAAATAACTGTTAAAATTGAACTGCACTCTTTGAAACCTGCACTAAGAATAAACACATGGTAAAATTACTACCTGCTTTTATAGCAAGTTGATGCAGGTAGTTTATCCCATCCCCCTCCAACTTTTAATTCATGCAATTGAAAAAAACTGTATTATTTATGGGATGCAGTCCACATGAAGTGTGACTTTTAACCTAGTATATGGATTCTTTTTTTTTTCTTTTTACTTGTTTCGGTCACTTGACAGTGGCCATGCTGGAGTACTGCCTTTAGTCAAACAAATCAACCCTGAAACTTATTCTTTGTAAGCCTAGTACTTATTTTATTGATCTCTTTTGCTGAACTGCTAAGTTATGGGGATGTAAACGCACCAACACATACACACACACACACACATATACAACAGGCTTCTTTTAGTTTCAATGTACCAAATCCACTCATAAAGCTTTGGTTGGCCCGAGGCTATAGTAGAAGATACTTACCCAAGGTGCCACACAGTGGGACTGAACCCAGAACCATGTGGTTGGTAAGCAAGCTTCTTACCACATAGCCATTCCTGTGCCTATATTTATATATTATAGTATATTATGTAAACAAAGAAAATGTAAATAAGAATATGCAACAAACTAATTAGGCTTAGAAATGAGGTAATGAGGAAGAAAGGGTAATTGACTATATTATAGTCAATAGAAATAATACTTAAAAAGACAATTGAAAGTCTTTGAAAGTCTGTTATGGTAAAAGGGAGAATTGTATTCTGGAAAAAGAAAAAGGAAAGAAACTGTTCCTATTCTGCAAAGTGAAAAGAAGTCTTTGGCATTTGATGTGAAGTGTAGAAGTGGAATGGAGAGAGGCTGCTTGGATAATAAGAAACAGCTAAGTGTGTAAAATGAAAGAGAAATGGGGGAACAAGGACAGTGTGAAACCAAAACACACACACACATAATTTTAGCAGGGGTTTACAAAAAAGAAAAAAACAGATGCTCTTGTTTGGAAGGTTTAGAACTAAGACTTAAAAATACTGTCTGTCAACAAGAAAAGGGCTGCTGACCAGATAGATGCCAAGAGGTCAGCTAAGTTTGTTGATGGTTTGAAACTAACTGGAACTCTGAGCATTCAAGTTATCTTTTGTTAAAAGCAATGAAAAAGAAAACGGTGGGTGGCGGTGGTGGTTGATGTTGTTAGTGGTGGTGGTGGTTGATGTTGGTGGTGGTGATGGTGATGGTAATGGTAGTGATGGTGGTAGAGATGATGATGATGATGGTAGAGGTGTTGTTGTTGCTGTGGCTGGTGGTGGTGGTGGCAGAACATGTAAAGAGAAAAAAAAAAAACCCAATTACTTGACACATGGAAGTTATCACAAACTAGGTGTCAACTTCAGGTCAGCAAGACTTCATTCAGTTTTGAGTTAGGAAGACTCAGTGGGAGGTTGTTCCATGTGTGTGCCTTCAATTTCATCAATTCAATAATATTTTTTAAACACCTATTTCACCAGTTTTCCCAGCCCCACCCCCCACCAACCTATTTTATATAAGAATAATACTTGAAATATTTTTGTTTTTGTTTTTGTTATTTTTTGGTAATAAGCATCTAGTAGCACCTGTTGTAGCACTACACCAAGCCCTGGGCCATTTAATACCTTGTTATTTGCAAGCAGGAGGGAGGGGGAGAGGCTTATTGTTGTCTCATGATGCAACAACATTCTCTTTTACTTGTTTCAGTCATGTGACTGTGGCCATGCTGGAGCACCGCATTTAGTCCAGCAAATCGACCCCAGGACTTATTTGTAAGCCTACTACATATTCTATCAGCTCTTTTGCTGAACCGCTAAGTTACGGGGACGTAAACACACTAGCATCAGTTGTCAAGCGATGTTGGGGGGACAAACACAAACACACAAACATATACACACACACGTATATATATACATACATATATACGACGGGCTTCTTTCAGTTTCCGTCTACTAAATCACTCACAAGGCTTTGGTCAGCCTGAGGCTATGGTAGAAGACACTTGCCCAAGGTGCCATGCAGTGGGACTGAACCTGGAACCATGTGGTTGGTATGCAAGCTACTTGCCACACAGCCACTCCTTACATTTATCTTTTATCTTTTACTTGTTTCAGTCACTAGACTGTGGCCATGCCAGAGCACAGCCTTGAAAAGTTTTAGTTGAATGGATTGACCCCATTATTTTATTTTAAAGTTGATTTCTTTCGCCAATGACACACACACACACATGCACACACGTCTTTCATCTTTTACTTGTTTCAGTCATAAGACAGTGGCCATGCTGGGGCACCACCATGAAGTCAAACAGATTAACTGTAATACTTATTTCTATTTTAAGCCTGGTATTTATTCTGTCGGTCTCTTTTTGCCAAGCTGCTAAGTTATGGGGACATAAACACACCAATGCTGGTTATCAAGTGGTGGTGATTGGGGTGAGGAAATACAGACATATAAATATATATATATATATATATATACTAAGCAATAAGGGTTTAGCAACGAGTTGCCTTACCACATACCGATTTAGAAATAGCAGTCAAAGGGTTATAGCTATTTCTTCTACTAAAAAGGGAGATCTCAGTAAAACAGCATTTGGAAGGCAGACACAAACAGTAAGAGAGAATGAATGACTGCAATCTATCATACATTTTTTAGTTATCCACGGACGTACGTTTCGAAATCAAGTTTTAAGGAAAGCATAAGAATTAGATATTAAATATTAAATAATAAATAATTCTATCTTACCGAAACTTCTTTTCTCTTCAGCGTAGTACTATATCATAATGATTATATATATATATATAATATATATATATATATATATACACACACACATATAATACATATATATATATATATATATATAAATGATTATATATATATATATATATATATAATATATATATATACACACACACATATAATACATATATTATTGAATAAAAATAAGTTACCCGAAAATTAAACATATTTATAGAAACTGACACCCACAAACATACATGCACAATTCACCTACATACAGACTCCCACAGAAACACAAATATTTTACTCAAACATCACCATAAACACTTCCAAACATACACATTGACCCTTATACTAAAAACACAATAAATTTCTTCAAATTCAGCAGCTTGGGGCACCAAGCAGTTTTGGATGAATGGGTTTATCTTTTGATATCTGGTGTCTCTAAACTATAGAAAAAAATGTTATTTCTTTTTTTGAAAGACTTTGTAGATTTTTTAAAAAAGATTTCAGGGAGACTATCTTTATGAAATGTGGCAGTACAGAATGTGCCCCCCCCCGTGATTGTAGGGCTCCCTTTGGCATGGGGCCCAATTGGGAGCAATTGATCCAATTGGCATAAGGCCAGCCCCGGTAATTAGTTTACTGTAAATGATTAGCAATAATAACCTGTGTTTCTTTTTGATATCGGAGAAGACAAGAATGTCATCAGCATCGAGTTGTCGACGGTAGCGTAATAACGAACCTGCACAGGCATTCATTAAACCTTCGTCAGCAACATGAGAAAATATGAAACCTTCAGCACGAATAAAGTCAGCACCTATAAAAGACAAATGATAAAGTATTCAACCAAATATGACTAATTTGTGTTGTTACAAAAGTTGGGTTTCCAAGATTCTTTCATTTGTTGAGCAATTCTGTTAATTTTGATTTTCCAGAAATTAGCAAATGAAATCGCTTAATTTTATTTATTACAGGGAATTGTTTTAGTTGTTGTTTAAGTCTAAGTGTCACAGATGATCCAGCTGATGATCAAAGATATTCCAATTGCAAACATTCTGCTTGTCTTTTAAGAAGTTAAGGTGTGAGTTGAAGGAAATTTGGCTGATAATTTTAGCAGATCAAGCAACCACATGGAGTTTCTATCATTGGCCCAAACTACAGACAGTAAAGAACAACTGTGTTAAGTCAAACAGTTAAAAGCAAACAGAACCTGGAGAAAACAGTAATTGGAAAGATCAGGTGTTGTGCAGAAGGGTCTCTTGTTCTCCCTTTATTTGATTGACTAAAGCGTTCAAAGTGATACCCCAGCATGGCTGCAGTCCAATGATTGAAACAAGCATAAGATAAAAGATAAAAGAGAGATACTTATTAGGTAAACCTAGAAATAGCAGCCAAACTTCCCTCAATCACTCCCTAACATCTTCAGATTTACTAGTTCCAGTATTTAATCCAAATCCAAATACATATTCACTGTTAATCTTTGCTACTCTGTTCTCCGCCCTCTCTTCCTGTCCCCACTACATAAACCTGACTCCATAAAGTTCCTCTCACCTCCTCATCATGTACAGTAGTGGAATCTAACCCCCCACCCACGCCCACCCTCACAACCCATACTAAATACTTTATTCAATCATTTCCTCTCCAGGAGCTCATCTTCCTGTAACTCCCTTCTCCACCCATGTTTTCCTTACATACTAACCTGGTGTGATTTGAAATTACTATTAACTGATATATCAAGAGAACTGGTTTCACCCCCCTTACACACCACCACCACCACCACCACCCTTGAAGAAGATGCAGTAGATATCATTGCCAGGTGGTAGGAAGAGGTGAAGAAGAAAGAAGACTGTGGTCCGCACGTTGCACTTGATAATATCACAGTTGGGTAAATGAAGATGATTCGGATGATTATTTATAACTTTTACTTTCAGAGCATCAGACATGTATAACATAACATTCATAATATAGAATAATGCCAGCACAAATGTGCACACATGCTTTTGCTTTTTTTTCTTTTTTGCTTTTTTGCTTCTTTGTGTGTGTGTGTGTGTGTGTGTGCATGCAGTCCAATTATGGCGAAGCTGGCTGAAACTCCGAAGTTACTGTCAACAGCATTCTTGTATAAGAATAACAAATTTGTACTCTACAGAAGTATAGAGTAACCCATCAGATTAGTGTAAAAGTGTTTCGATTGTAACTAAACATAAAAACAAATATATATATATATATATAATATATATATATATATATATATATATATATATATGTATGTATATGTATATATATATATATGTATATCATCATCATCATCATCGTTTAACATCCGTTCTCCATGCTAGCATGGGTTGGATGGTTCGACCAGGGATCTGGGAAGCCAGAAGGCTGCACCAGGCTCCAGTCTTATCTGGCAATGTTTCTACAGCTGGATGCCCTTCCTAACGCCAACCACTCCGTGAGTGTAGTGGGTGCTTTTTACGTGCCACCTGCACAGGTGCCAGGCGAGGCTGGCAACTGCCACGGTCGGATTGGTGTATTTTACGTGCCACCGGCACGGAAGCCAGTCGAAACGGCGCTGGCATCGGCCACGAGTCGGATAGTGCTTTTTACGTACCACCAGACCAGGGATCCTGGCTGGTTCAATTCGATTTCGATTTCGATTTCGCTTGCCCCAACATGTCTTCACAAGCAAAGGGGGGGGGGTTGGCATGGGTGCCTGTCGTCGGATGAGGTTCTATATCGACTTCACTTGCCTCAACAGGTCTTTGTGTCTAAGGGAGGAAAGGCATGCATAAGTGGGCTGGGCTCACTTGTCCTGCCTGGTCTTCTCACGTACAGCATATTTCCAAAGGTCTCGGTTGCTGGTCATTTCCTCAGTGAGGCCTACAGTTCGAAGGTCGTGCTTCACCACCTCGTCCCAGGTTTTCCTGATATATATATATATATATATACATATATATATATACATATATGGCAATACCCCCAGCATGGCCACAGTCAAATGATTGAAACAAGTAAAAGAATAAAAGAATGTATGTATATGTATGTCTATATCCAAGATTAGAGACACACAAGCTAAAAGGGAAAAAGAAAGATTTCAAAATCAGGAAAAGGCAAAAGTAATGTGAAATGTGGTGTATGTATATATATAATATATATATATATATATATATATATATACACACATGTGTGTGTGTGTGTGTGTATTATGTAGACATGGACATGTGGTTAAGAAGTACTCTTTGGAACCACATGGTTTTGGGTTCAGTCCCACTGCATGCTAATTTGGGTAAGTGCTTTCAACTATAATCCTAAATGCTGACCAATGCTATGCAAATGAATTTGGTAGATAGAAATTGTATGGAAACTAGCCATATATGTATGTATATACGTGCACATCTGCGTGTGTATGTGTATGTGATTGTGTGAGTACACACAATTATTCACATTTCACAATATTCTTTTCTACTCTAGGTACAAGGCCTGAAATTTTGGGGGAGGGGGCCAGTCAATTAAATCAACCCCAATACACAACTGGTACTTAATTTATCGACTCCAAAAGGATGAAAGCCAAAGTCAACCTCGGTGGAATTTGAACCCAGAACGTAAAGATATAGATAGACAAACAAACAGACAGATATGCATATATATGAATAGTACCGCTAAGAATTTTGTCCAGCAAGCTAATGTTTCTGCCAGCTCGTAGGTGAGCAAAACATTCCTTGTTGACCTTTGACATTATTCCCAGTTGCTCAGTGTTTTTTTTTTAAGCCCCATGGAAAAAAAAAAAGAAACTCCTTATTTGAAAAGCCTATCCATCAGTCCAAGCTAAAATGGACATTAACCCTTTCATTACTGTATTTATTTTGAGATGCTCTGTGTTTCTTTCAATTACTTTAAATATAACAAAGAATTTAGTAGAATAACTTAGTTATTATTCAGCCAGTGTTAGGAACATAAATTGTGACTAAGGTTTGGTGGAAGGTTTTAATTCAAAACTTATGAAAACAAGATATTTGTACTCATAGCCAGAGCTGGTTTCAGCTGGGTTGGTAACAAAAGGGTTAAATATACAAGAAACTGCATTAACATTCAAAATATTAGTGTTACACTAAAATCTAAGCTGTTTCAAGAGACCTGACATCTTGTCTGATGTTGCAATATTCCAATCTCAGATGTGATGTGAAATGATACCAAAACTGCTTGAAATTGCTCTAAGATCAAATGTAGGAATTATGTGTGTGTGTGTGTATACACACACACATGATTGTATATCCTTTATTTTTATCTTTTGCTTGTTTCAGCCATTAGACGGCAGCCATGATGGAGCACTGCCTTTAAGGGTTTACTCAAATAGTATTTTTTTTAAAGTCTGGTATTTATTTTATCAATTTCTTTTGATGCACCACTATGTTACAGGGAGGTAAACAAACAAACACTGGTTATCTAATCGTGGTGGAGGATATACACAAACACACATAGACACACACATAAATATGATAGGTTTCTTTCAGTGTCCATCAACTAAATCCACTCACAAGTATTTTGTTGGCCAGAGCTATAGGAAAAGACACTTGCCCAAGGCACCATGCAGTGGAACTGAACCCAGAACTTAACTATACAAACATTTTAACCATACAGTCATGCCTGAATTATCTAATAAAGAAAGCGCTTACACACAATACAAAGCTTCCTTCCAAAAGGTGCATGCCATTCTGTTTTTCTATTTTCATAAGACATTTTTAAATCGTTAATATTTAAGAAAATTTTGTTTGAAATATTGTGACTTTACCAAGTATTTTTTCAAAAGCTTTTAAACACACACACAACACACACACACACACACACACACAAAGTCATCAACATCATCATCATTATTTGAGCATTCACTTTTCTGAGCTTGCATGACCCACATGAAATTCTTTGAGGTAGATTTTCTAAAGCTGATGCTCTTCCTGTTGCCAGCCATCACACATTTCCAAATAAGGTAACATTTCCCCATGACCAGACGTCCTTTTTTACAGAAGATTGGAAACAAGTGAGAATAATGCTTGCTAGCAAGACACACACATAAACATATATATATATATATACATACATAGGCAATGACGAAAGACCGAGACCTCTGGAGATATGCTGTGACTGCAAAGACCCGACAAATAATGTGAGTTCATGGCTGTTTCATGCACCAGCTTCACATAGAAGCCCCAGCCTATCCAAAGTACCTTGGATTGCAGGACGGCCTGCTGTTGTTGAGGAGACCTGTTGAGTCAAGTACATCAACATCAAAAAATCGAATGGAAATTGTAGCTGTGATACCTGTGTCGATGACACGTAAAAAGCACCGTTCGAACGTGGCCGATGCCAGTGCCACCTTGACTGGCTTCCGTGCCGGTGGCACATAAAAAGCACCAACCAATCGTGGCCGTCGCCAGCTTCCCCTGGCACCTGTGCTGGTGGCACGTAAAAAGCACCCACTACACTCTCGGAGTGGTTGGCATTAGGAAGAGCATCCAGCTATAGAAACACTGCCAGATCAGACTGGAGCCTGGTGCAGCCTCCTGGTTTCCCAGACCCCGGTCGAACCATCCAATCCATGCTAGCATGGAAAGCAGACGTTAAACGATGATGATGATGATGATGATGATAAACGATGATGATGATGAACAGATGGAAATACTCAGGTGAGTATGGAGGATGAGGCAAAACTTCCTATCCTAATGATCTTATTTTTACTTTGTTTTGAAGAATGTGTCCATGTATTTTCTGTTTACCAAAGCTAGCCACTTTCGATGTAATTTTTCATTTAGACAATCAAGATGTCAATAGACATCTGCATTGATGGTCCTTCAGTGTTCCAGTAGTTTGCAATGGATGAAAGATTTCATGTTCCACCAAACGCAGAGCAAGGAGTTTTGTGGATGGAGTTCACACCACCGATATTATCCAAAGGAAAGGCAAAAACCAATACAGCTTGGCACCAGTGACATTGCACCTCGTTTCTACAGCTGAGTAAACTGAAGCAACATGAAATAAGATGTCTTGCACAAGAACACAACACACAGCCCAGTCCCAGAACTGAACTCACTATCTTATGATTGTAACCCTGATACTCTAACCATGGAGCCATGCACCTTCTATACACACACACACACACTCACATGTATATATACATATAGATAGACAGACAGACAGATATGCATATGTATGAATAATTTTTATATGTGAGCATTTTTTCTGTATTAAACGTGAAATTCCTACCAGGCCATTTGTTTCAAATACCTTTATGCTTTGGTGAAAATAATTCCAGTCTTCAATGCAGTATGCATATCATCTGATTCCATTCTTTTGATGTTTAGATATTATGTCACATGGCCTCATGCTTAAATGATTCCAAGTATAAATAGGAATCAATAGTTTTTATATGTATAAACACCAGTTTCCAGTTGGTTGCCCACAGACATTTTATTTCTCATTTACTTTAGAAATATTTGTTTGCTAGACAACTAGTCTTTTATTGTGTTATTCTTTTGCTTGCTTCAGTTATTGGCGTGTGGCTGTACTATGGCACCAATCTGAAAGATTTAACCCATTGCCGGTCTTTTATATCATATGTGATTCTGATACACAGGAGGAATTTTCCTGGTGTCCCTTTTTTTTTCCAACCATCACAGTAACATGAGACTTATGAAAGGAGCAGGCTTGGCATTAGGTGCAGATGTGGCTGTGTGGTAAGAAGTTTGCTTCCCAGCCATATGGTTCTAGGTTCAGCCCCAATGTGTGACACCTTGAGCAAGTTTCTCCTACTATAGCTTTGAGCTCACAAAATCTTGTGAGTAGATTTAGTAGATGGAAACTGAAAGAAGCCCATTGTGTGTGTGTGTGTGTCTATATATATATATATATATAAATATATATATATATATGTGTGTATATATATATATATATGTACGTATATATATACATATATGTGTGTGTGTGTGTGTGTGTTTATATCTGTTTGCCCCCCTGAAAACCTGTGCTGATGTGTTTACATCCCCTGTATCTTAGTGGCTTTGCATAAAGAGACAATAAATACCAGGCTATAAAAAAAAATAAGTGCTGGGGGGGGGGGTTGATCATTCCACTAAAAAAATTCTTCAAGGCAGTGCTCCAGTATGGCCATAGTCTAATGATTGAAACAAGTAAAAGATAAAAGATAAAAGATATTACTCAAACAGAATGAAACAAGGGCAAACTAAAAGTTTGAAAACAAACACAACTCTCTTTTACTTGTTTCAGTCATTTGACTGTGGCCATGCTGGAGCACCACCTTTAGTCGAGCAAATCGACCCCAGGATTTATTCTTTGTAAGCCTAGTACTTATTCTATCGGTCTCTTTTGCTGAACCGCTAAGTTACAGGGATGTAAACACACCAGCATCAGTTGTCAAGCGATGTTGGGAGGAGAAACACAGACGCACAAACATATACACACACGTACATACATATATATATATATATACACATATACATATATACACATATACATATATACGACAGGCTTCTTTCAGTTTCCGTCTACCAAATCCACTCATAAGGCTTTGGTTGGCCCGAGGCTATAGTAGAAAACACTTGCCCACTTGCCAAGGACTGAACCTGGAACCATGTGGTTGGTAAGCAAGCTACTTACCACATGACGTTTAAGACAGATTTATGTAAATGCTTTGGACAGGCAAAGGGTTAATCGATCGTATCAACCCCGGTACATATTTTAAGCCTGTCCTATGTTCTGTCAGTCACTTTTTACCAAACTGCTAGGTTACAGGGTTACTCTTTACTCTTTTACTCTTTTACTTGTTTCAGTCATTTTGACTGCGGCCATGCTGGAGCACCGCCTTTAGTCGATCAAATCGACCCCGGGACTTATTCTTTGTAAGCCCAGTACTTATTCTATCGGTCTCTTTTGCCGAACCGCTAAGTGACGGGGACGTAAACACACCAGCATCGGTTGTCAAGCAATGCTAGGGGGACAAACACAGACACACAAACACACACATACATATATACATATATACGACAGGCTTCTTTCAGTTTCCGTCTACCAAATCCACTCACAAGGCATTGGTCGGCCCGGGGCTATAGCAGAAGACACTTGCCCAAGATGCCACGCAGTGGGACTGAACCCAGAACCATGTGGTTGGTTAGCAAGCTACTTACCACACAGCCACTCCTGCGCCTATAGGGTTGTGAATAAAATCAAAATTGTTGTCAGGCAGTGAGACATGAACACAAATGCACTTACATATACAAAGCTATATTAGTGTATATGTATATATATATATTATATATATATATATATATATATATATGATAGATCGCTAGCCAATACACATTCTTTATTTTCTCTCCTTGTTTCTTTCTGTGTTCCTTCCTGTGGAAGAGCATAGGCTTGAAACATTAAAGACTTTTTCACTTCCTGAGCGTTATACTAATACATCTGTTTGTTGTCTACACCACCTGTCTTCATCTTTTGTCTTTTTGTGAATTCTCGTGGCCGTTGCCAGCCTCCCCTGGCACCTGTGCCAGTGGAACGTAAAAAGCACCCACTACACTCTCGGAGTGGTTGGCGTTAGGAAGGGCATCCAGCTGTAGAAACACTGCCAGATCAGACTGGAGCCTGGCGCAGCCTCCTGGCTTCCCAGACCCCGGTTGAATCGTCCAACCCATGCTAGCATGGAAAACGGACGTTAAACAATGATGATGATGATGACATATATATACACACACACCCAGAACCACACTAACAGCTTAGGAGTGAAATCAAGGTTTTCTTGGTTTTCTGTGAATTGATTTTGATAAAACTTTTCACAGCTGGTTTGCATACTATGGCAACACCATTGTTATATTTTCACTATTCTGTGTAAATTCCTTTCTTTTTTATTTCAGATTCTTCAGTTTTTGGATGAACCATACTAATAGCTTTTGAATAAAAATAGCCCATCTAGACATTTTTTTCCAGAAAATGAAGGGTATTGATATATATTAAGCGTACATTGAGTATATATTTAACAGAAAACCATAATATTCTTTTATTGTTTTATGTGTTTCAACCAGGCGGGTGTCATCATGCTAGAGCACCATATATATATATATGTATATATATGTACCCCGCAACATAGACTAGTAGTTAGTGACTTTAGGATCAGGACTAAGAGGACAACCAGAAGACGACCAACATGGAGAAGAAGGATCTGGAAGCTTAAAGATCCTGCGAATGGACAGAGATTTAGGGACATGCTACTTGAAGCCTTTGACGAAGTAGAAGGGGATAGAGTATCACATGGGGTAGAAGGCAACTGGACGTTTCTAAGGGACAACCTGCTGAGAGCCACTGACCAGATCTGTGGCTGGTGCAAAGTCCCCTCTCGTCCCAAGGTAACGTGGTGGTGGAACAGTGTTGTAGACAGGGCTATTAGACAAAAGAGACAGGCTTGGAAGGACTGTAAGAATGGTGGTAGCAAGGAATTGTATCAGACTGCCAAAAGGGAAGCTAGGAGACAGGTCTATCTAGCCAGAGGGGAAGCAGATAAGAAAAAATTTGCCAATGTTCTGCGCCGTGAGGACCAAAGACTGGAGGTGTTTCGTGTTGCAAGACAGTGTGTGAGAGAGAATTGTGATGTGGTAGGAGAGAAGTGTGTTCGCATGGAAGATGGTTCACTTGCGCTAAATGAGGATGCAAAGAGAGAGGTTTGGAGACACCACTATGAAAGGTTGCTGAATGAAGAAAATGAATGGGATAAAGAGAGTCTGCCGAATGTTGACCCAACAGAGGGACCAGCTATCTGAGTTGACAGTTCTCTGGTAGTTAAGGCAATTAGAAGCATGAAGACAGGGAAAGTCCCAGGCCTCCAGGAATCACTGCAGAGATGCTCAAAATATCTGGTAGTGTCAGCTATAGCCTAGTCACCCGTATAGTTAACCAGGTGATACACAAGGAGTCATACCCAATGACTGGTGTAGCAGCATAATAGTCAACTGCTACAAAGGTAAAGGTGACACCCTAGATACAAATAATTACAGAAGTATCAAGCTGTTGGATCAGGTAATGAAGGTTACAGAGAGGGTCATAGCCCAACTAATTAGAGAGAGAGTTAGTTTAAATGAGATGCAGTTTGGGTTCGTGCCAGGGAAAAGTACCACTGATGCTATATTCCTGGTAAGGCAGCTGCAGGAGAAATACCTAGCCAAAGATAAGCCCCTGTACCTGGCTTTTGTTGACATGGAGAAAGCCTTCGACAGGGTCCCCCGATCCCTTATCTGGTGGTCAATGAGGAAACTAAGGATAGATGAATGGTTAGTGAGAGCTGTGCAAGCCATGTACTGGCACGCTGCTAGTAAGGTGAGGGTTGGCAACGAGTACAGTGAAGAATTACGGGTAGAGGTAGGGGTCCACCAAGGTTCAGTCCTCAGTCCCCTCCTATTTATCATAATCCTCCAAGCAATAACGGAGGAATTCAAGACAGGATGCCCCTGGGAGCTCCTCCATGCTGATGATCTTGCTCTAATTGCTGAGTCACTATCAGAACTGGAGGAGAAGTTTCAGGTGTGGAAGCAAGGATTAGAATCGAAGGGCCTTAGAGTCAATCTAGCTAAAACCAAGGTCCTAATAAGTAGGAAGGTAGACAAATCACAAACGCCTTCAGGTAGATGGCCCTGCTCGATCTGTAGAAAAGGTGTAGGTAGAAACTCTATAAGATGCACCAAGTCTAAGCTATGGACACATAAGAGGTGCAGCAATGTCAAAGGAAGGCTAACTAGGGAGATGGTTTTTGTATGTGGCAGATGCTCAGGAACAATAAACACTGAAAATGATCTGAGACCAACTTCTGTCACTTTCCAAGGAGAAAAACTAGAAATAGTTGATAGCTTCCGTTACCTAGGTGACCAAGTCAGTAGCGGGGGTGGGTGTGCCGAAAGTGTAACTGCTAGAGTAAGAATAGCTTGGGCAAAGTTCAGAGAGCTCTTACCTCTGCTGGTGACAAAAGGCCTCTCGCTCAGAGTAAAAGGCAGACTGTATGACGTGCGTGTACGAACAGCCATGTCACATGGCAGTGAAACATGGGCTGTGACTGCTGAGGATATGCGTAAGCTCGCAAGAAATGAAGCCAGTATGCTCCGATGGATGTGTAATGTCAGTACTCATACTCGACAGAGTGTAAGTACTTTGAGAGAAAAGCTGGACCTAAGAAGCATCAGTTGTGGTGTGCAAGAGAGACGTTTGCGCTGGTATGGTCATGTGGATGAAGATAGTTGTGTGAATGGATGAAGATAGTTGTGTGAAAAAGTGCCACACCCTAGCGGTTGAGGGAACCTGTGGAAGAGGCAGACCCAGGAAAACCTGGGATGAGGTGGTGAAGCACGACCTTCGAACTTTAGGTCTCACTGAGGAAATGACTAGAGACCGAGACCTCTGGAAGTATGCTGTGCGTGAGAAGACCCGGCAGGACAAATGAGACCATAACCCATGGCCTTCTACATGGGATGTAGCCAGTCCACTTATGCATACCTTCCCTTCTTGGGACACAAACTCTACTTGTGAAGACCTGTTGAGGCAAGTGAAAATCAGAATCAGAATGGAAATTGCAGCTGAGATACCAGTGCCGGTGGCACGTAAGAGAACCATCCGAACATGGTTGTTGCCAGCGCCGTAAAAAGCACCATCTGTTCATGGCCATTGCCAGCCTCGCCCGGCCCCCGTGCCGGTGGCACATAAAAGGCACCATCCGATCGTGGACGTTTGCCAGACTCGTCTGGCACCTGTGCCAGTGGCACGTAAAACGCACTCACTACACTCATGAAGTGGTTGGCGTTAGGAAGGGCATCCAGCTGTAGAAACATTGCCAGATCAGACTGGGCCTGGTGCAGCCTTCTGGCTTGCCAGACCCCAGTTGAACCGTCCAACCCATGCTAGCATGGAAAGCGGACGCTAAACGATGATGATGATGATGATATATATATATATATATATATGAAATTATAATTTAGGATATGTAAGAGATACCACCATGCTGGAAATAGCAACCAAAACTTGACTCTAAAACCACATTAAATGGTCATACAGCTCCTGGTGCTGTATAATTTTAATGATAATTATTACCTTTGAAGGTTTTTATTCCCATGCTGGCCACTTGATAAGATCAATATTTAAATTAATGATCTTATCCCTGTTTTTATATATATAGTAAAGTTAGCTATTTATTTTTTTTCATTTATGATTATCTAAAGCTCATGTAGAGACTCCTATTTCAGGATCAATAACTTTGGCTGGAGTGTTATTAAAGTTAGGAGGTTATGGAGTTATGCGTTTTATAGTTTATAAAGTTTATCAAATGTATTTGAATATATTTACTATTTATCTACAAATAGCCTGTCACAGTAGTTTGATAAATATATATGTGGTTTGTGTGTCAGTGTGTGTGTGTGTGTACATATACATACATGCATGTATGTATACACACGTATGTATGTATCTATGAATGTATGTATGAATGAATGCATGCATACGTGTATGCATACGTGTATGCATCGGTTACATCATCTGCTAAACAGAAATACAAGTTATTGTAACTTCAAAGTTTCACTGGTTATGTATGCATACTCTCTTTTACTTGTTTCAGTCATTTGACTGTGGCCATGCTGGAGCACCGCCTTTAGTCGAGCAAATCGACCCCGGAACATATTCTTTGTAAACCCAGTACTTATTCTATCGGTCTCTTTTGCTGAACTGCTAAGTGACGGGGACGTGAACACACTAGCATCGGTTGTCAAGCAATGCTAGAGGGACAAACACAGACACACACACACATATATATATATATACACACATATATATATATACACGACAGGCTTCTTTCAGTTTCCGTCTACCAAATCCACTCACAAGGCATTGGTCGGCCCGGGGCTATAGCAGAAGACACTTGCCCAAGATGCCACACAGTGTGACTGAACCCGGAGCTGTGGTTGGTTAGCAAGCTACTTACCACACAGCCACTCCTGCGCATGAGGTAGAAAGATTGAAATTTAAACTTCACCTGAATTTCTTATGCGTACAAAAAGTAAGAGATAGATAGATAAATAGATAGAAGAGAGAGGGGGGAGGGAGAGAGGTAGACAGACAGAGATACAAAGAGGGAGGGAAAGAACACATAAGAACACAAGAGAACAAGACTGAATGATATTGAGGAGAGAGAGAGAGTCACAGACATAAGAGGCCAATATCTACACTAAAAAAAAAGGAACCCACATGTGTAAAGATGAGTCAAGTTGATGAAGACAAGGCCGCAGGAAGGAAGGAAAAGAGATACAAGATATATATGTGTGTGTGTGTATGCATTTGTATGTATATGTATATGTGTGTGTGTGTGTGTACATATATATAGAGAGAGCGGGGGGGGAGAGAGAGTAGGAGAGTGTGACAGAAAGAGCTGGTGAAGAAAGGCAATAACCAGGTTGTGTGAGGAAAAGGAAAGCAGATTAGAGCGGAAAATAGTGGGTGGATGGGTAGATGGGTGGGTTGAGGGGCGGTTTCTGCCATATTCTCCTTCCAAGACTGTGAAACTGCTTTAGTTTTTATCTTTTACTTGTTTCAGTCGTTGGACTATGACTATGGCCGGGGGGGGGGGGCACCACCTCGAGGGACATAGTTGAACAAATCAACCCGAGTGCTTTTTTCTTCTTGTTAAAATTTGATACTTATTCTATCAGTCTCTTTTGCCAAACTGGTAAGTTACAGGTATGTAAACAGACCAATACCAGTTGTCAAGCAGTTGGTGAGGGACAGACAGACACTGCTAAAACCACTCTGCTCCTCTCCTTGTATACTCTGTCTGATTCCTCACCCTATCAACCAGTATTCTCCCATACAGTTTACCAACCACACACATCAGACTTATACCCCTAAAATTTCCATACCTACATTTATCCCAATTTCCCCTTGTATAGAAGCACTATACAGGCACTGCACCAGTCCTTCAGTACTCTTCCCACCATATAACAAACATTCATAAGCCTCACTCACCATTCAATCATTGTCACTCCTCCATTCTTTAGGCATTCCACTGTACACCCATCTATACCTGGCGCCTTCCGGTTTGCCATCTTCCACAGGGATTCCCTCACTTCCACTCTTCCAATATACCAATACTTATGATGTCTAGTTGTTACTTCACAACTAGTCGAAACAAACCTCAATATATGACTAGTTTTTTTATTGACCCTGGAAAAAGAAAAGGGCAGTGGGCTTGGGTAAGATTAGAACACAGAACACCGTTTTAAAGCAGTAAGGTGTGATGATTCAAGGAATCAAAATAACTTGCCATCATCATTATCATCATCCTCATCATCATCATCAACATCATCTTTATGTTTATCATCAACATCATCGTCCCATTTTCCAAGGATGCATGAGTCAAATGAAATTTGTTGAGGTAGATTTATTTTTTATGGTTGGATGCTCTTCCAGTTGCCAACCTTCATCTGTTCCCACAAAGTAAGATTTCTCCTAATCCTTTGAACACAAACAGCACAACGGCCAGACTGCTATTGTTGTCATATTGTCATCACATTGTCAGCATCATCTACATGCCTACACCTATAAAAATTACTAAATGTGACTCAAGATAAATAGTCTTCATTTTCAGTATCTAATGTCTTTGATCTTAGTCTCCACCATGTAATAACTTTGCTTGCCATTGCGTTACTTAGCCTTGTCGGTAATGTTTTCATGTGATTAGAGAAAAAGAGGGAGAGAGAAAAAGAGAAAGAGAGAAAAAGAGGGAGGAAGAAAAGAGGGAGAGAGAAGCGTCCATGATGTGAGGTAGAGAGAATGCAATTGTAACATTTTCACATGATTAGCTGAAGAGAAAGAGAGAGCGAAGGGCAGAAAGAAAAGGAGAAAAAGAGGATAAGGCAAAGAAACAGAAAGAAAGAGGAATAAAAAGAGGGAGAGAGAAGTGTCCATGATGTGAAGTGGGGAGGGGGGGCATAGTGTTTATTACATGGTTAAAAAAGTTAGTTGAAGGTAGTAGAGGAGAGTTAAAAATATAATTTTAGCAAAGGGGTGAAGTGCTGATGGTGAGGTTAAAGAAAGCACAGAGAGAGAGGGGAGAGGAGGGAGAGAGAGAGATGGTGGTGGTTGTGGTGGTGGAGATGGAGGTAGTGATGGTGGTGGTGGTGGTGAGTGAATAGTGAAAAGTATATTCTTTTTGATTGAACTAAGTTTTTTTTATATATCACCTGTCACTTAATGCATGTGCATAAGTGCAATTCTGTGAAATATTCACGCTTATTTATGTGACAGATATATGCAATTTAACTAAAGGTTGCATCATATGTATGGGGTATTTTTTAGGGATTTTATGGGGGAAAATAGATAAGTTAGAGTGAATATTTATTTTATGAGTGCTGTGTATAAAGTCTATAAAAGTAGGCATAAAGTATATAAAGTGTATATATAAAGTGTATTAAGAAATCATCATATTCCAATTTCTTTCACTTTTCCATAAGTAGCAGACGAGCAACTATCTTTCCATACAGACAATTCACAGGTTACACTTTCAGGTTTTTTTGGGATAAAGTTTTCAAAAATAACCCAATAGTTTTACCATTAATTCCATGAAATATTCACAGATCCCACTAGTTGTTCACTAATACATTATTATCCATATTTTAGCAAGTGAAGTTTGGCCTTTGAAAGCAAAGCCAACAGTGTAGCTATTCTAACACTTTCTATTTACTTATACAGTGGTTGGTGAGAGGATACGAACTACTGAACTTTCAGTTGGTTGCCTTTTACCCTAATGACTCAATTCTGTTGCTGTTGTTGTTGTTGTTATTTAATCCAAAGTTAATTTCTATAAAGTAGGCCTATGATCAAACATGTTCTGTAAACAACCATCCTGTCTTTTCTTTCTTCTTTTGAGACATAGTGTATGCTAGACTAATATTATCCAATGTCTTCCCTACATTAAGAGAACAGCATGTTAATTTGAGGGATATCTGTCTGCTATTTCTAGCACATCAAGTGACTACAACGGGGTGCTGAAAAGTTCATGGCTTTGGGTAAGAGAAAACACAGGAGGATCAGTTAATTATGATTTTATTAAACATATTCTCCTCTCAGATTCACACACTTATTGCAGTGGTCCTTCAGTTTTTCTAAACCCTGTAGAAGAACTCAGAAGGTTGTGCCTCTAACCCGGCTTTTTGCAATACCTTTAAAGCCAGGAATTTTTCGACATCCTCTCATACATAATGGTTCTCTTGGCTCATGTTTCAATTATGCATTATATTAGTTTCAAATTTTTTTAGCACAAGGCCATCTAATTTAGAGAGCAGGGGTTAATCAATTATGTCAACCCCAGTACTTTACTGGTACTTCATTTTATCAACCCCGAAAAGATGAAAAACATAGCTGACAGTGATGGGATTTGAACTTAGAATGTAAAGAGCTGGAAGAAATACTGCTGAGCCTAGTAATTCTTCTAGCTTGCTGCCCTTCAGTTATGCATTATAAAGTAAAAATTAAAGTATGTTAATAACTCTTAAGAAACAGTTATTATGTCATCACCAAAGACTGACTTTAGTTTCACATGATAGGCGCAGGAGTGGCTGTGTGGTAAGTAGCTTGCTAACCAACCACATGGTTCCAGGTTCAGTCCCACTGCGTGGCATCTTGGGCAAGTGTCTTCTACTATAGCCCCGGGCCAACCAAAGCCTTGTGAGTGGATTTGGTAGACGGAAACTGAAAGAAGCCTGTCGTATATATGTATATATATATATATGCGTGAGTGTGTGTGTCTGTGTTTGTCCCCCTAGCATTGCTTGACAACTGATGCTGGTGTGTTTACGCCCCCGTCACTTAGCGGTTCGGCAAAAGAGACCAATAGAATAAGTACTGGGCTTACAAAGAATAAGTCCCGGGGTCGAGTTGCTCGACTAAAGGCGGTGCTCCAGCATGGCCGCAGTCAAATGACTGAAACAAGTAAAATAGTAAAAGAGAGTAAAAGAGTTGGAGACAAATCACAAGGCATTATACAGCTCTCTCTCTCTCTCTCTCTCTCTCTCTCTCTCTCTCTCTCTCTCAAAGCCAGGTTCATGAGAATGTCAGGATTACCAAAAATATGGAATATAAGGAATGAAATGGTTTGACATGCTTGAAACTTGTTAAGAAGTTTGCTTCCCAATCACGTGATTCTGGGTTCAGTCCCACTGCATGGCACCTTCGGCAAGTGTCTTCTGCTATAGCTTTGTGCTGACCAAAGCCTTGTGAGTGGATTTGGTAGACAGAAACTGAAAGAAGCCTGTTGTATCTATATGTGTGTGCGTGTGTGTGTGTCTGTGTTTGCCCCTTCTCCACCACTTGACAACTGGTGTTGGTGTGTTTACATCCCTGTAACTTAGCAAGTTGGCAATACAGGCTTTACAAAAAAATAATAAATACTGAGGTCAATTCGGTTAACTAAATTTCTTCAAAATGGTGCCCCAGCATGGCCACAATCTAATGACCGAATAGAGTGAAAGATAAAAGATAACAGATAAATCAGGTGCAGTCATGACTCTATGGTAAGAAGCTTGCTTCCTGACCACATGGTTCTGGGTTCAGTCCCATTGTGTGGCATCTTGGGTAAGCATCTTCTGTTATAGCCTTTGTGAATGGATTTGGTAGTTGGAAACTGAAATAACCCTGTTTTATATATATATATGTGTCTTCTACCTGGCTGACTCCTGTCAAAACATCCAACCCATGCCAGCATGGAAGGCAGATGTTAAATGATGGTGATGATGATGATGATGATGATGATGATGATGATACATATATGTATATACATACCCTATTGTGTACATGTGCGTGTATGTGTGTATATATGCACACACATACACACATATGAACATATATATATATAAAAATCCTTAAATCCTTAAAAATGTTTTAGCCCGAAGGGCGTGGCCATGCTGGGGCACCAATAGGGATAGTTTACGAAAAAAACAAAAGACAAAGACAGGTGGTGTACAAAACAAACAGATGTATTAGTATAACTCTCAGGAATAGAAAGTCTTTTACGTTTCAAGCCTACGCTCTTCTACAGAAAGGGACACAGAAAACAAGGAGAGAAAAAAATGTGTGTAGTAGCTAACGATCTATCATGGTGTCTGTATATATATATATATATATATATATATATATATATATATATATATATATAACAGAACAAAATGTATGTATGCCGCTATATATATATATAAAAAAATACAAAATGAGACAAGAACGCAAAACATCCAGAAAACGATACAAAAAACACAGATGGGTCATTCGAAGCCTTTAATCTTCAGTCAAGAACCGGATCATCCTCACAATTTTGGCTGATATATATATATATATATATATATATATATATATATATATATATATATATATATCAAAATGTGACCGCGTGTGTATTGTTGGCGATTTTTTTTCCTCCGTCTTCCCTTCTTTGGATCTTTCCTTTTCCTATGTTTCTGACGAAGAGCTCCGCTCGAAATGTTAAACCCTCCTTCTTTCCTGAGCGTCCAATAATACTATACTTGTTCCACGTCCTCGTGTTGTTGTGTTTTCTCTTTGTGTTTTCATGTTTGGATTAACTATATATATATATATATATATATATATATATATATATATATATATATATATATATATATATATACATGTATGTGTGTGTGTTGTGTTTGTGTGTGTGTGTAAGTGTGTTTATGTTTGTCTCCCTCCATCACTTGACAACTGCTGTTGGTTTGTTTATGTTCCTGTAACTAAGCAGTTTAGCAAAAAGGAGGCTGATACAGAATAAATACAAGGCTTTAAAAAGTACAGGGGTTGATTTGTTTGACCAAACCTTTTGAGGTGGAACTCCAGCATGACCACAGTCCAATGGCTGAAACAAGTAAAAGAGATTACCTTGCCAGAAGCCTTCCACCATGATACAATGCCCACATCCTTGATGGCAAAGCAGCTCCTTAGAAAACACTGAGACAAACAATTAAACTAATTTTCACCAAAGTGGCAGGTCTGGCTTAAGTAGTTAGAGGTTATCTAAGAGGATGTTGTTATTTTAGAGTCTTAATCATACAAGAGTTTATCAGAATATTTAGTATGACACAATAAACTTTAATTCAGTTGAATGTTGAAATTCTTTGTTTTCTGCTCTGGCAGAACATGAAATAATCCTTAAAGGTTCCAGGATTAAGTTTCACAGTAAAAAATTAAACCTGGTTACATTATTTGTTCTTAAATGCTTGCATATAACCACATTTGTTTAAATATGTGCCTGCAAATATGAACATGTTTATATGTGGATATGAATATGTGTATATATTAGCGACATATGGTGGTTGTTGTATTGAGTGTGCTGGCACACCCAGTACCACCAAATTTCAAGCAAGGGTTTAACAAAAGTTTTCCATTAAGATTTGTGGAGTGGCTGTGTGGTAACAAGCTTGCTTCACAACCATGTAGTTCCAGGTTCAGTTCTACTGTGTGGCACCTTGGGAAACTGTCTTCTACTATAGCTTTGGGCTGACCAAAGCCTTGTGAGTGGAATTGGCAGAGAGAAACTGAAAGAAGGCTGCTGTGTATATATATATATATATATATATATATATATACACAGCTGAATACCCTTGGCATTAGTAAGGGCATCCAGAATTTGATTTCGATATATATATGTCACTGTAATGACTAGGCTATCAGAAGTTAAAATGCCCTTTCTCATTTTGTTGTAGCTTATGGAAAATACCAGCCTGCTGGCTGGGTGAGCAGGCCAACATTCCTCCTGAACAGAATGCCAGTTTGTTGCAGGGTTACATATTTATAAGCTGAGTGGATTACAGCAATGTGAAATGAAATGTTTTGCTCAAGAACATAAGATACCACTGATCTTGATACTGAAACCACAACCTTGTAATTGTGAGTCCAGCACCCCAACCACTAGGTCACATGACTTCACACACATACATACAAAGTGTTTCAGCTAAATTTGGTGATTTTTTTTATGTCTTCGCTTTTCAGAAACAGCTTCGTGTATTGTGGAACAGTCAGCAGCTGTAGAGAGTATAAAAATGAAAGTTGTAGTTGAGAAAAAATAAGCCGACATGGAGGACCGAAATTCATCTGAATATTGGGAAAAGCTACATGTGTCATGATGATTCATGCTGTGTATCAAAGGGCCAACATCATGATTTGCTGCCCAATGCTCTGTAAACACTGTGAAGGCTGTATGAGAATCCATTGTCTCTGATATAGGAAAAAGGGAGTAAAACCTTCACTGATGTTGCAAATAACTACCCTGCTAATTAAAAGTCCAGTATACACAATTGAGGTAGTATTTAATTAAAATAGCCATCTATGTATCATACTTAATGTATGCACACTGTGAAGGCTGTAAGACGTGACATGAGCTGCTTCAATGTAAACTATGAAACTGTGGCTAACAGGAAAGGATGCAGCAGGTATTCGCACTGCATCCACCAGCTAGAATTCATTAAACTAGTGATGAACGGGGCCTTAAGCTCAATTCAGGCAACTACATGAAGCTGTTGAAGATTGTGGTCAAACCCTGGCTGGAGAGGGTTATTGCTTCAAAGCCATATGTGTGGTAGCAGGATTCAGCTTCTTATCATACCTCCAGAAAGAGCCAGAAGTGGTTGTTGGACAATTTCTATGACTTTACTAGCTCCAATTTCTGGCCTCTTAATTGCCCTTAATTTTAATTCCCTGGATTATTATATGTGGAGTCTGAAACAAACCATTCTGCTTGCAATACCAAAGCTGAACTGGTGACCAAGATCAAAGAGGTTTTCAAAGATTTCCCCAAGGACACAGTGAGGAACGCATGCATCTGGTTCTGGAGCTGTCTTGAGGCTGTGGTGGAAGCTGAGGACAACTGTTATCCCCTAGCCATAATCTACTTGATATATTTTGATTTTTAAAATACTTTTAATTTGAATGGGATCTTTTTCTGCAAACTGTCATATTTAGTCCAAACACCCTGTACGTGTGATTATGTGTAGATAGACAGACAGATATTATATATATATATACTCTTTACTCTTTTACTTGTTTCAGTCATTTGACTGCGGCCATGCTGGAGCACCGCATTTAATCGAGCAAATCGACCCTGGGACTTATTCTTTGTAAGCCCAGTACTTATTATATCAGTCTCTTTTGCCGAACTGCTAAGTGACGGGGACGTAAACACACCAGCATCGGTTGTCAAGCAGTGCTAGGGGGACAAACACAGACACACAAACATACACGCACACATATATATATATACATATATGTGACGGGCTTCTTTCAGTTTCTGTCTACCAAATCCAGTCACAAGGCTTTGGTCGGCCCAAGGCTATAGCAGAAGACACTTGCCCAAGATGCCACGCAGTGGGACTGAACCCGGAACCATGTGGTTGGTTAGCAAGCTACTTACCACACAGCCACTCATATATATATATATATTTGGAAATGGATGCATTGCATTCAATTAAATGCAACCATTACACTTGGTGTTAGGAAAGGCCTCCAACCGTAGAAATCATGCCAAACCAGACTGGAGTCTGGTGCAGCCTTCCAGCTTGCCAGCCTTGCTAAAACCGTTCAACCTATGCCAGCATGGACAACGGACATTAAATGATGATGATGATGATGATATTATATAAATATATATATATCATCATCATCATCATCGTACTTATTTGCTTTTTATTTACCTTGAAGCTGTGCAGATAATGCCAAACTGACTTGGTGCCTCAACTAAGGTACCTAATTCAACTGAATCTTAATTATTTCTTATAATATATATATATATATGCATGTGTGTGTGTGTATGTGCATATTTATATATATGCATGTGTGTGTGTGTGTGAGCATGTTTAACTAAAAATGAAGTCTCATGAGAACCTTCAAGTCAAACCACTTCTCTTTTCACTTTCCCTTTTAGAAACACCAGTTGTAAACCAGTGATTGGTTGGTTAGGAATCAATAATGCAGTTGTCCTCATTTATGAAATGAAATAATGAAATAAGAGCAGCAGTGGGAGTTAATCCATTACAGTCCCCCTCCCTCAACTTCAGGCCTTATGTTTTGTATTTGCAATCATTATCATTATTACAGTCACTGTGACCCTGGGAAAAAAAAAAAACTCATGGTTGAATGGTTCGCAAACAGGAAGAATATTAGGCATAAAAGAAAATGGCTGCTCAAAAGTAAATGAAACCAGGAGTAGCCGTGTGGTTAAGAAGCTTGCTTCCTGACAACATGGTTCTGGGTTCAGTCCCACTATGAACTACCATGGGCAAATATTTTCTACAATAGCTATGGGCTGCAGTGAATGGAAACTGAAAGAATCCCATCATTTATATGTATAAGGCACAATCATATCTGTGTGGTGAGAAGCTTGCTTCACAACCATATGTTTCTGGGTTCAGTCCCACTGCACGGCACCTTCGGCAATTTCTTCTATTATACAGTCTCAGGCTGGCCAAAACTTTGTGAGTGGATCTAGTAGACACAAGCCAAAAGAAGCCCATTGTGTGTGTGTGTACATATATATATATATGTGTGTGTGTGTGTGTCTTTGTGTATGTGTTTGCCCCCTCCCATCATTGCTTGACAACCGGTGTTGGTGTATTTGCATCCCTGTAACTTAGCAGTTTGGCAAAAAGACAAATAAAATAAGTACCAGGCTCAAAAATAAATCACTTCACCACAGTACTCCAGCATGGCTGCAGTCAGATGAAAGAATGTATATAAGTCTGGATGTATATATCAACATGGGTATTTACCCTTTTTTGTGTTTCATTCACTAAACTGCAGCCATGCTGGGGCACTGCCCTGAAGAAATTTTGGTCAACTGTATCAACCCTGGTACTCATTATTTTTTTAAGGCTGGTACTTATTCTATAAGACTCTTTTGCCAAACTGCTAAGTTATGGAGACATAAACACATCAAGATTGTCATGTGATGGTGGTGGGGGGACAAACACAAACATACATACATACATATATATATATATATATATATATACATGTATATATATATGTATATTCATGACTGATTTTTAAAAAATGGAGAAAAAAGACAAGAAATAAAACAACAACGTGAGGATATAAGGTTATGATGGGTAAATTGTTGCCATTTTATATTTCTAATTTCATGCATGCACATTGTTTGTCTTTGATTTTGTTGACTATGCAGTATAGTAGGGTCAGTTGGGCACCGTCTGTACGAAAAACAGTACCATGATACAATTCACTCTGTCAGAAATTTGGAAACAACATCCTGTCAACTTTGCCTTTCATCCTTGCATGGTCAATGAAATAAGCACCAGTCTGGTACTGGGGACAATGGTACGTACTAACTCCCCTCCCCTTAAAACAGCTGACTTTGTAACTAAATCATCACCACCATCACCATCATCACCATCATCATCATCATTATTATATTTTCTTCTAGTTTCATGTAGTTTTCTTGTTGCTCGCATCACCTAGTGTGCTTCTATATTGTTGAGGTATGTGCAGCGTTGTGTTTCTATTATTGTGGAAACTGGGGGAAGAACAGACTCCTCTTGCTGGTGTACTGCATCAGTTGATTCACAACCTTTCATACAGCCACAGTCATAAGGACATGTAAACAGGGTTCCATTTGTGAGTTAGAAAGGTAGTGGATGAGCAACACAATACTTCATTCTTAAACCGTTTCTTGACACTCAATATTTCGCTACAACAAGGCAGTGAGCGGGCAGAATCATCAGAATACTGGGTAAAATTCTTAGAAATGTTTTATCTGTCTTCACGTCCTGAGTTCAAATTCCACTGAGGTTGACTTTGATGCTTAGAGGCAGGAGACCCCAGACCTTGGAAAAAAAAAAACTTTGGTCGTCTTGTTGTAGTCGAGGGCTCTTCATTGACGCTCAACACCACTGGGAGGTGGCCCTCAAAGTTGCTGGAAATGGAAATCTCCAGGTCCAAATTCTTGGACAGCATGGATTTACTCCCGAAATTGCTGGCCTTGTGCCAAAATTTGAAATCAATATTTTCTAACAACTTTCTCTTCTTGGCATAATATATAATTGTTGGATATCAGTACGTGATTTTTTTTTCTTCTTTTATTTTTGAAAATTGTGCTACGGTCTACAGAATTTGGGTCTGTCATGATGTAGTCTAGTAGTACCGAACCATATGTTATGATTGGCACTGCAAGTATGTTAATGGCACAGATGGTATTTCTTTGCTGTGTAGATGAGTTTGAAAATATTTTTTTCACTGTCAAAATATTCATATCTCATTTGCATAGCCTTTCACATTCTTCTTCCTCCTGGCATTAAAAATATGTTCTACTATGTGAACTTTTTGTACTTACTATTTGTGACTGTAGATCATCACTTGTTTCTTTGGATTCTACTATTCCACATGTACAGTTTTAGTTTCATCTATGTCCATAATAAAATTAATAATTTTGATACTTTCTTAATTAGTGTTTTTATTAAATAATAATAATGATTTCATAAACGTCCGCTTTCCATGCTAGCATGGGTTGGACGACTTTGACTGAGGGCTGGCAAGCCTGATGGTTGCACCAGTCTTGATCTGGCAGAGTTTCTATAGCTTGATACCCTTCCTAACGCCAACCACTCCGAGAGTGTAGTGGGTGCTTTCTATGTGCCACCGGCATGGGGGCCAGTCAGGCAGTACTGGCAACAACCGCGCTCGAATCTTTTTACACATGCCACCGGCACCGGTGGCAGTAAGGCAACACTGGTAATGATCATGTTTAAATAGTACCCTTTTACATGCCACTAGCACAGAAGCCAGTTAGCTGCTCTGGCAATGACCATGCTCGGATGGTGCTCTTGGCACCCTACTAGCACGGGCACAAGTGCCAGTAAGGCGAAACAGTAATATTATAATTATCATTGTAATCATCATCAACAAAGGCGTTGATACAGTTTTGAGGTTAAGAAGCTTGCTCCAACCACATAACCTTGGGTCCAGTTTCATTGTGTGACACCTCAGGCAACTGTCTTCTACTCCAGCCAGCACTGAGCCAACCAAAGCATTGTAAGTAGATCAGTTAAAGGTGGTAAGCTCGCAGAATTGTTAGCATATTGGACAAAATGCTTAGCAACATTTCATCTGTCTTTACATACTGGGTTCAAGTGCCACAAGGGTTGACTTTACCTTTCATCTTTCCAGGGTTGATAAAATAAGCACCAGTTGAAAACTGGAAGTAATCTAATCAATTTAGCCACCCCCACTGAAATTGCTGGCCTTGTGCCAAAATTTGTAAGCAATATATATATATAACCATAAAAGAAGTATGAGAGGTGAATATATATTTATTTAACCATGTGACTTCTATAAAATTAAAGTTGTTTACATGAATGTCCATTAGATGGACACTCTGTGCCACAGTTCTTTATAATGGATTATGGTTTGAACTGTTATCCGAATGTGTAAGAAAAGCTTTATGTGATAGCTGCACAATTATTTGGATCCACATCTTCAACTACTCATTTACACACACAGTAAATCAACCCCGGAACTTATTTTTTAAGACTAGTATTCATTCTATCAGCTATTTCGTTGAACCACTTAATTACAGGGATGTAAACATACCAACATTGGTTGTCAAACGATGGTGGTGAGAACAAACACAGACACAAAGACACACACACATAAATATATACATATACACACACACATATATGTATATATATATATATATGTATGTATATATATATGATGGGCTTCTTTCAGTTTCTGTCAACCATTCACAAGCCTTTAGTCAGTCCAAGGCTATAATAGAAGACACTGAAAGATGCCTGCCATGTATATATATATATATATATATATATATATATATATTATATTAAATTAGAGATAAAACCACCATTAGGCAAATCAAACAGTGAAAATCATAAGCCAATACGTAGAAATAAAATTAATTAAAAAAATATAAAATATAAAATTCCAAATTAAAATATTTAAATTAAAGTTAAAATTTAAAAAATTATTTAAATAATTTAAACTTATAAATTTTAAATATATATATATATGTGCCGGTGGCACATAAAAAGCACCATCATAACGTGGCCAATGCCAGCACCGCCCCGACTGGCTTCTGTGCCGGTGGGCACATAAAAAGCACCGTCCAAACGTGGCTGTTGCCAGCGCCGCCTTGGCTGGCTTCCGTACCGGTGGCACGTTAAAAGCTCCAACCGATCGTGGCCAATGCCGGACCCCCTGGCACCTGTGCAGGTGGCACGTAAAAAGCACCCACTACACTCACGGAGTGGTTCGTGTTAGGAAGAGCATCCAGCTGTAGAAACTCTGCCAGATCAGACTGGAGCCTGGTGCAGCCCCTGGCTTCCCAGACCCCAGTTGCACTGTCCAACCAATGCCAGCATGGAAAACGGACGTTAATGATGATGATGATGATGATGATTATATATATATATTTTTTATTATTATTATTTTATTTTATTTATTTATTTATTTTTTATTTTTTATTTTTTTAAAAATTATATAACTATCAAAAAGTATTAAAAGTTTAATATAAGATAAAGAGTAAATATATATATATATATATGTATATATATATATGTATACATCTATGGGCATGTGTCTTTGTACCTGTGTTTGCCCCACCACTGCTTGACAACCAGAGTTGGTGAGTTTATATCCCTGTAAATTAGTGGTCTGGCAGAAAGAGATCGATAGTATAAGTACTAGGCTCAAAAAAGAAAAGGCTAAAATTTTTCAAGGCGGTGCTCCAGCAGAGCCACAGTCTAATGATTGAAACAAGTAAAAGAATATATAAATATATGCTGAGACTCGCTTCAGTCGTGACTGACCATGGGATTGCACCTAGAAAGTTACAAAGTTACCCTCCCAGGCACAAGTCCAGGCAATGATGTTTATGGAAGACCAGCAGTCGCCCATGCATACCAGCCTCCCCTCTCCATGCCACTGATGTTATCCAAGGGAAAGGCAAAGGCTGATACAGCTTGGCACCAGTGACCTCGCAACTCATTTCTACAGCTGAGTGAACTGGAGCAACGTGAAATAAAGTGTCTTGCTCAAGAACACAACACGCAGCCCGGTCTGGAATTTGAGCGCACAACCTCATGATCGTAAGCTCGACGCTCTAACCACTGAGCCATGCACCTTTGCGTATATATATATACACACATACATATTATAATATTATATATATATATATATATATATATATATCATCATCATCATCATCATTTAGCGTCCGCTTTCCATGCTAGCATGGGTTGGACGGTTCAACTGGGGTCTGGGAAGCCAGAAGGCTGCACCAGGCCCAGTCTGATCTGGCAGTGTTTCTACGGCTGGATGCCCTTCCTAATGCCAACCATTCTGTGAGTGTAGTGGGTGCTTTTTACGTGCCACCGGCACAAGGGCCAGACGGGGTTGGCAAACGGCCACGGATGGATGGTGCTTTTTACGTGCCACCGGCACGTGGGTCAGGCAAGGCTGGCAATGGCCACGATCGGATGGTGCTTTTTACATGCCACCGGCACGGAGACCAGTCGGGGTGGCGCTGGCAACGGACACGGTCGGGTGGTGCTTTTTACATGCCACCGGCACAGGGACCAGGCGAAGCTGTCAACGGCCACGATCGGATGGTTCTTTTTACGTGCCACTGGCACGGAGGCCAGTCGGGGCGGGGCTGGCAATGGACACAGTCGGGTGGTGCTCTTTACGTGCCACCAGCATATATATAGGCATGGTGGTGTGGCACCTTGGGAAAGTGTCTTCTACTATAGTCTTGGGCTGTCCAAAGGCTTGTGAGAGGATTTGGCAGATGGAATGTACATATGTTTTATATATATTTCTTTACTACCCACCAGGGGCTAAACACAGAGGGGACAAACAAGGACAGACAAAGGGATTAAGTCGATTACATCATACCCAATTGCGAAACTGGTTCTTTATTTATCGACCCCGAAAGGATGAAAGGCAAAGTCAACCTCTGTGGAATTTGAACTCAGAACATAATGACAGACGAAATACCGCTAAGCATTTCGCCCGGCGTGCTAACAGTTCTGCCAGCTCGCCACCTTCATATATAAAACATATGTGTGTGTGTGTGTGTGTGTGTGTATAAATATATATATATATATATGTGTATGTATGTATGTATGTATGTGTGTGTGTGTGTGTGTGTGTGTGTGTGTGTGTGTGTGCATGTGTATGTGTGTATGTTTATGGGTCTTTGTTTATACCATACAAAACCAGTAATGTTGTTGAGGTAATGTAACAACATTTTGACAAATACACATTGATAAGGGAGGTGGATATGCTTCAACCAAATCCCTGAAGGTGGGGCACCAGTATGACTGCAATCCAATAAGCACCAAAAGACTAAGTAAATAAAAATAAATATCATAATTAATTTAATTTATTTACACATATAATATGATAATTGCACCAATTACTTGAGGGTATTGGCAAATATGCTTGATATGAGTACATCTTCAGTTTACCCCCAACTCCTGCTTAGCTTGTGTGTGTGTGCGTGCGTGTGTGTGTGTGTGTGTGTATGTGTGTGTGTGTGTGTGTGTGTGTGTAGCTATTTACATACATACATACACATATATACACACATACACTCACATGCAAATACACAGACACACATATATATACATACATGCATACACACACACATACATACATACATACATACATAGAAAATATCACTGAAAATGTACTGTTAGCTTTTATCTTTTACTTATTTCAGTCATTTGTTTGTGGCCATGCTGGGGCACTGCCTTGAAGAACTTTGGCCAAACGAATCGATCCCAGTACATTTTTTCCTAATAAATCTGGTACTTATTCTATCATTAGGAAGACATAAATGCAGCATCATCAAGCTGTGGTGCTGGGGGCAACGCACACACACACACAAATATATACATATAGACGCAGGCATGGCTGTGTGGTAAGTAGCTTGCTTACCAACCACATGGTTCCGGGTTCAGTCCCACTGCATAGCACCTTGGGCAAGTGTCTTCTACTATAGCCTCGAGCCAACCAAAACCTTGTGAGTGGATTTGACAGACAGAAACTGAAAGAAACCCCTTTGTATATATATATATATATGTATATATGTGTGTGTTTGTGTGTCTGTGTTTGTCCCCCCAATATCACTTGACAACCAATGCTGGTGTGTTTACGTCCCCGTAACTTAGCGGTTCGGCAATGTGACCAATAGAATAAGTACTAGGCTTACAAAGAATAAGTTCTGGGGTTGATTTGTTGGACTAAAGGCAGTGCTCCAGCATGGCCACAGGCAATTGACTGAAACAAATAAAAGAATATATATGATGGGTTTCTTTTAGTTTCAGTCAACTAAATCCACTCACTAGGCATTGGTCAGTCCGAGGCTATAGTAGAACATGCTTACCCAAAGGTGCCATGCAGTGGGACTGAACCCAGGACTATGAGGTTGGGAAGCAAATTTCTTACCACACAACCACACCTGCACCTGTACTGCAGATGTTATACAACACTATAGTTTTGTGTGTATGTATGTATTCATGCAGATTTGTGTGTGTGTGTGTGTGTGTGTGTGTGTGTGTGTATGTATTGTTTGTGGTTCTAAATTCAAGAAAATACTAAGATCATTAAACTATGTGTACCTGTGAGTGTGTGTGTATATGTGTGTGTGTGAGTGTACATATATAGTGATATGTAAATTTTCGTATACCTTTTTCCTTCTTTAACTAGTATCAGCTCATATTCAGTGACCAAGCTGGAGCACCACTGTTCATGTATAAATTATAATTATGAATATATAGGTGTGGTTGTGTGGTGAGAAGCTTGCTTCTCAAGCATATGGGTCTGGGATCAGTCCCATGGCATGGTACCTTGGGCAAGTGTCCTCCACTACAGCCTTGGGATGACCAAAGCCTTGTAAGTGGACTTGGTAGATGGAATCTGAAAGAAGCCTGTCATATACATACATGCATATATACATACATATATATGTATGTAAAAATTTAGATTCAGATGAATATGGCACTTAAGTTGAGGCACCAGAATTTAGTACGGTATTATCCATACAATTTCAAAGTAAGGTGATTAAAATCAAAATAAGCAACAAGGATATCCAGAAGTAATGCAGTACGATCGTTTCATGCAACTCCATTTAATTGAACAATGCAATCATTACATCAATTTAAATGCAGAGCAATCCTCAGCTGCATAAATACATAGAGTTTAATTAAATTCTATGCTGGAGTGAAGGCAGCATGTTCCTTGTCTATCTCCTTAACTTCTTGGAGATTTTAGGCATAATTATACTAATGTGTCCATCTGTTTTAATTTAATTAAACTCTATGTCTTTGTGCAGCTGAAGATTGCTCTGCATTTAAATTGATGTAATGATTGCATTGTTCAATTAAATGGAGTTGCATGAAACGATCGTACTGCATTACCTCTGGATATCCTTGTTGCTTATTTTGATTATATATGTATGTATATGTGTGTGTGTCTTGGGGTCAATTTACTTGGCTAAAACTCTTGAAGGCAGTGCTCCAGCATGGCCACAGTCAAATTACTGAAACATGCAAAAGAATAAAAGAATACATATAAAGCACATATTTATACATATCTGCAAACAAACACATATATGCACATACACAGGAGAGAGAGAGAGCAAGGGGGGGAGCAGGCAGACAGACAGACAGACTGACAGAGAGACAGAGACGACAGAGAGACAGAGAGACAGAGAGACACACAGACAGATAGGCATAGGCACAAATATACAGTAAAGAGTGAATATGTCTCCACAGGTCACAGGAGCTCATAGAACAAATTCTGCAGATTCTGCAGATATTTTGTGGAAGAGACCTTTATTCTTCTCCTCCTTCCCAATTCAGACCCTAACCAATCACCACAGGTAAACATTCTCAGAGAATGCGGTACAACGACAGACGACTACTTAAACCGAGTTATGTGGAATATAACGCCCTAACCAAAGACACAAAGGGAGAAACTTCTGAAATACACGCACCCATGGGCTCCACCCCACCCCACCCCACCCCACACTGGTAGGAGTCCAGTAATTTCTCATTTAAATATTTCATCTTTATAACACACACACACTCACACACACACTCACACACTCACAGACTCCTAAAAACAATGCAAACATATTATCATCATTATCTTCAGGAGAAGCAATACAAGTACGGCTGCTACCTAGACCCCCTGCCATTTGCGCTCCCTGCTATATATATATGTGTGTGTGTGTGTATATGTATGTGTGTGTGTGTATGTATATATATATATATATATATCAATGTATTCTTCCCTCTCTCTCTCTCTCTCTCGCTCTCTCATTGTGTGTGTGTGTGTATGTGTGCACGCGCGTGTGGGTGTATGTGCGTGCATATAATAAGCTTTTGGCTTATTCACATATCCAAAGCAGAGGTATCACTCAGTTAATGCAGTGAGACTTTATTCTTTGCTCTCAGACTCAGAGTAGCAAAAGAAAGAAGGAGGCGTCAGTTTTGAGTAAATACACACACGCACACACACACACACACACACACATTTATTATCGTCACTGTCCTACTTTTAGCAGCCAGTTCTTCATGCTTGCATGGGACATATGGAATACGTTGAGGAATATTTTCCATGGCCTGTTACCCAGCCCTGGTGCAAAAGCTTACCTGTTACTAAACAAGGTAGTATTTGCCTGTGGCCTGTGTATGTTTTCATGGGAACTGGAAGTGAATGCTGCTACTTATATGACAGCAATGCTAGTTTACAACTATGACACAACATCCAGACATGGAGACACACACACAAACATATTGCATACATATATATCATCATCATTGTTTAACGTCTGCTTTCCATGCTGGCATGGGTTGGACAGTTTGACTGAGGACTGGCGAGCCAGAGGGCTGCACCAGAAACTCTGATCTGGCAGAGTTTCTACAGCTGGATGCCCTTCCTATATATATATATATATACATATATATATTACCATTAATTGCTCTGATAATTAGAGGATCAGTCTTTTAGTTCCCTTCTCAGGACCCTTGTATATATGGGTGTGTACGTGCATAAATATATATTCATATATATATATTTATCATCATCATCGTCGTTTAACGTCTGCTTTCCATGCTGGCATGGGTTGGACGGCTTGTCTGAGGGCTGGTGAGCCAGAAAGCTGCACCAGGCTCCAATCTGATCTGGCAAAGTTTTTTCAGCTGGATGCCCTTCCTAATGCCAACCACTCTGAGAATGTAGTTGGTGCTTTTACATGCCACCAGCACGAGGGCCAGTCCAGCGGCACTGGCAACAACCATGCTCAAATGGTGCTTTTTATGTGCACTTTATATGCTTGTTAATGTTGATGTAATATCAATTATATAACTAAGACAGCAAACATAATCATTGGCAGGCTGGACAAAATGTTTCATAGCATTTTGCTCATCTTCATGTTCTGAGTTCAAATTCCACTGAAGTCAACTCTGCCATTTATCCTCTTAGAGCAGATGAAATCAGAACTGGCTGAGCACTGACAGTCAATGCTATCAACTAGCCCCATCTCCACCCGAAATTTCAGGTTTTATGCCTATTGTAGAAAGAAATGTCATATCTATTATAAAACTAACAAGATTATGAAACAGGTGTAAACAAATAGAATAAACATTTACCTTCTCATCTTGCTTCTCTTATTTGTTCTATTTATGTGTGTGTGTGTGTGTGTGTGTGTGTGTGTGTGTGTGTGTGTGCGCGCGTATGTGAATGTGTGTTTGTATCTCTACCCAATCACCTCTTGACAGCCGGGGTTGGTTTGTTTATGTCTCCACAACTTAGTAATTTTGGCAAAAAGAGGCCCAATAGAATAAGTACCTGATTTTAAAAAGAGAAGTGTACCAGGGTCGATTTGTTCAGGTAAACACTTTAAGGTAATGCTCCAGCATGACCACAGTCTAATGAGTGAAACATGTAACAGATTACGGCCAATGTTATCATCCTCATCATCATCATCGCTTAACATCCGTTTTCCATGTTGGCATGGATTGGACGGTTTGATTGGAGTCTGGGTAGCCAGGAGGCTGCACCAGGCTCCAATCTTGATCTGGCAGTGTTTCTACAGCTGGATGCCCTTCCTAACGCCAACCACTCCGAGAATGTGTGTACACACACAAACACATAAACACATATCTTTTATTTTTATTTGTTTCAGTCATTTGACTGCGACCATGCTGGAGCTCTGCCTTCATGAATTTTAGTTGAACAAATCAACCCCAGAACTTATTTTCTTTTTAAGCATGGTTCACATTCTATCAGTCTCTTTTGTGAAACCACTAAGCTACAGGGATATAAACACACCAACACCAGTTGTCAAGCGGTAGTAGAGGACAAACACAAAGACACACACACACTCACACACGTGTATACAATGGGCTTCTTTCAGTTTTCATCTGCCAAATCCACCCGCAAGGCTTTGGTCAGCCTGAGGCTATTGTAGAAGACACTTGCCCAAGGTGCCACGCAATGGAATTGAACTTGGAGTCATGTGGTTGGAAAACAAACCTCTTACCACACAGCAGTACATACACCTATATTATCGTTTCTTTCAGTTTCTCCTAACCAAATGCAGTCACAAGGTATTGGTCAACCTAGGGCTATAGTAGAAAATACTTACCCAAGTTGCCAAACTGAACCTGAGACCATGTGGTTGGGAAGCAAGCTTCTTACCACACAGCCATACCTATGCCTGTATATACAAATTCTGTCTGACCCATGTGATGGAAGAATGGATGTTAAATGATGGTGATGATGATGACACACACACACTTTACACACACACATCATATATCATACCAGAATCCAAAAATTGTATTTTCTCCAAGACTAAAGAATGTACAAAATTCTGCTATTTCAAAGCTCCTATAGATACAAATATACATATATATGTGCTTCTCTGTATGTGGAGAGAGAGAGAGAGGGGGGGATAGGGGGAAAAGAAAGACAGAGACAGAGAGAAGGAGAGTGAGCCGTGTAATAGAGATATGTATATACACAGAATCTAGTTTATATGGTGCAGCCCCTCCCCATATGTGCACACACACACACACACACACACACACACACATTCACCATTCACAAAAATTCACTGTTCCTATAGGTAACAATGAGTCACATGGGCCTGACTTGATATTTAAAGCAGACAGACAGGCAGACAGATTCAATTACTGTTCTCTGGAGCAGCAGTTAGAATGGGCAAAGTTACTTTGAGCATGTTACACGACTGTTAGGCACTCACTCACTCTCACTCACTCACGCTCACTCACTCACTCACTCACATAACTCATTCAGTCGGAGGCTTACCATGTCTCAGATACTGCTGCACTCACAGCTATAGTTTTTTTCATTTTTTTTTTTCACATATTTTCACACAAAATGCATGTGGCTTCTATCATCATGATCATCACCATCACCATCATCATCATCATCATCATCATTATCATCATCATCATCATTATCATCATCATCAAAGCAATAATAATAATCATAATAATAATAATAATAATAATAATAATAATAATCATAATAATAATAATCATAATAATAATAATCATAATAATAATAATAATCATAATAATAATAATAATCATAATAATAATAGCAATAATAATAATCATAATAATAATAATAATAATCATAATAATAATAGCAATAATAATAATAATCATAATAATAATCATAATAATAATCATAATAACAATAATTTCTTTTTATTAGCCACAGGGGCATAGATGAGGGGAACATCACAAGAACAGACAGCAATTTGTGTAGGGATTTAAATAAGGGATGGGGAGAAAGAAAAGGAGAAGACAATGAAATGTGATAAAAGTATATCCACGGAATGTGATAACATGAATGATGCAGCAGTCCTGATACAGGAGAAATTCCAACTAGGGCCAATCAAGGAACCTCACAGCTCCAGGTTTACCCTAACCACCAAAGTCACAAGCCCTCTCCCAACTGTCGCTCTCCCATCTACAAGCACATACTTAGAGAGAGGCCATTCACTCTCACTATTTTTTCCACAGTCACCCATCATTTCACAAATTCCCTGGGTGCTAGCACTTCCCTCTCCACCCTCACTTTCCTTTCCAAGGGGAACCTAAAAAAGTCGATGAGAGCTTCACTGAAAAGGAAGGTGTCTTTCCTCAATCCTGTCAGCTTCTGTCACGGGCATCACAAGGATAGTCTATAATTTGTGTGGGGGTTTATATAAAAGATGAGGTAAAAGAGAGATCTGGCAAAGTTTCTACAGCTGGATGCCCTTCCTAACACCAACCACTCCAAGAATGTGTGTGTGTATATATATATATATATATATATATATATATATATATATATATATATATATATATTTATATATACACATATATATATAAAAGTATACATAATATATAAAGTATGTGAACACATGAATGATGCAGTTTTCTTGATGCAAGGGAACTGCCAACTAGGGCCAATCAAGGAGCCCTACAGATCCAGGATAACCCTGACCACCAAAAGCACATGCCCTCTCCCAACTGTTACCCTCCAATCTAGGTGCGCATGCCTCAAGTAGGTTCATTCACTCTATCCATTTCTGCCACAGTCACCTCACCAGCCTTTCAAGAAATTCACCAGGAGAGAACACTACCTTCTCCATCCTTGTTTCCCTTTCTAAGTGGAATATAAAAATGTTGAAGAGGGCTTGAACAAAGAGGACAGTAGCTTTCCTCGATTCTTTCAACCTCATCCATCGCACAACCTCTTTTGCCATAGCCACTAGACAGAAGAACACTGCCCTCCTGCCTTGTTAAAGGTGGGTGGTCGGGTGATACTCATGATGGACTCGACCACTGGGCAGATTTGCCCTAAATTTGATAAAAGCTGTTCATTATAATTCCACAAGTCAGTAATACTCGAACACTGCACAAGTGCATGTAGTGCAGTTTCATTGCTCTGCACATGTTGGGTAGCCCTGCCTGGCAGTGTAAGGTAAAGGTAACATCCTAACCACCAGGCCACATACCTCAATACTCCAACACTAGGCTGGTACTTTATTTCACCAACTCTGAAAGGATGACAGCAAAATTAACCTTGGTGAGATTTGAACTTGGAACATAAGTAATCAACAAAATACCACAAAGGCATTTTGACCAAAGTTTTACTAATTCTGTCAATCTTCTCTCTTATATTTTTAGCATAAGTAACAAGGTTGAGAAATTTGGGGGAGGAGTTTAAACAATAACGTTGACTCTAGCACTCCTTCATTTTCACAACCTTGAAGTTGATTTGAACTCAGAATATAGAGCCAGACAGCTCTTATATAAGAAGGAAACAAAGAATCAACATGGTGACTGTTATTTCTACATGTTTGATGTTACAAAGTACAAGAAGATGAACCATTCTGATACCAACATTCTTGAGACTGCCTCTGGTTCTATGAAACAAATTCTCTATTTTAACCCTTTAGCATTTTAATTCAGCCATGTCCAGCCAAAATTTTCTTCCTTGTTAATGTGAAAACTGGCCAGGTCTGGCCTCTCTCACCTACCCAACAGTGTCATTCAAAACATAAATAATCACATGATTGAAATCTAAAAGCTAAGAGATAATGCATGATTAATTCAAATCAATGTGAATGAATATGTATTACATTTGACAGTGTAGTGATGCCATCTTGGGACGTTCATCTGTGCATGTGCAATGATCAGTGTCTTCTGGTAGACCTGCCGGAAGTCCCTCGTGCACATATTTAGTAATCGGCAGCAGTTAGCTTTTACCGCTATTTGGTCTCTTAGCTTTCTGCTGTCAACGAATTCAGATATGACCAAACAAAGCTCCGAGTAGAGGCGAAAAAGACTTGGCAGGCTGTGAAGAATGTCTTCAACAGCTGTGGTTTAAACCGACTCTGCTGCTTCCTACCCCAGGCGTTCAGGCTACTGATGTCCAGAGATGAAATGCTTATTTTGGTGAAAATAAACTATTATTGTTATTTGTTCAAAGATTTGAGTTCCTGCTATTTTTCCTATCTACAATATTGTGGGGAATTGTGTGAGGCACTCAACCAGTGCAAATATCATACATAAAGAAGCCTACAACAGAATAATCTGCTTGCTAAAGGGTTAAAGTGGTCTAAGTTAAAACCTATCAAAATTTCAGGTTAATTGATGCTTGAAACTCAAGCTTAATAATGACAAAGCTATTTTACTAGATTTTTCATGAATTTTAAAATTAATTGCAACAAAGGCAATGTATTCTAACAGAAATTTGAAAACAAAAGAGTTAAAAACAAACAAGTTGTCTTTCATAGCACCATCAGTTCCTCATAGTGAAAGTTTACTAATACTACAACCACCAGCAAATGTAATTAATATTACTTCAAACTACCCTGCTATTTGCTCTGGTACCCTATCACTACCATGTTTATCTTCTTCCCAGCTATTCTCATCCTTATATAAAGTGGGGTAGCCATGTATCTCCTCTATAGCAAGACGTTTGTGCTTATCCCTGTATCATACTTTATCCTCTTGATACCTAATGTAAAACTACCTCTCCTTCTCACATATTACCCCTACTTAGTCAAGGGCCCTTTTTCCTGTTCTTATCCTGTCTTGTAAGTTACTTCGCAGCCTCACTAGTGCTGATTAAAAACAGAGTGGCAAAAGTTAAAATTGGAGCAGCTGTAGTTAAAAGTAGAGCAGGTGCGGTTAAAAGTAGATTAGACATGGTTACAAGAAGAGCACCTGTGGTTAAAAGTAGAGCAGCTGTAGTTAAAAAAATCAGGTGTTGTTAAAAGTAGAGCAGTTATAGTTAAAAGAGCAGGTGTGGTTAAAAGTAGAGTACCTGTAGTGAAAAGTAGCTGTAGTTAAAAGAGCAGGTGTCGTTAAAAATCGATCGAGTGTGGTTAAAAGTAGAGCAGGGGTAGTTAAAAGAGCAGATGTAGTTAAAAGTAGAGCAGGTGTAGCTAAAAGAGCAGGTGTGGTTAAAAGTAGAGCACCTGCAGTAAAAAATAGAGCAGCTATAGTTAAAAGAGCAGGTGCAGTTAAAAGGAGAGCACCTGTTGTGAAAAGTAGAGCAGGTGGGGTTAAAAGTAGAGCACCTGTGGTGAAAAGTAGAGTAGCTGTAGTTAAAAGAGCAGGTATAGTTAAAAATAGAGCAGGTGTGGTTAAAAGTAGAGCAGGTGTGGTTAAAAATAGAGCAGGGGTAGTTAAAAATAGAGCACCTGTGGTAAAAAGTAGAGCAGGTGTGGTTAAAAGTAGAGCACCTGTGGTGAAAAGTAGGGCAGGTGTAGTTAAAAGAGCAGGTGTGGTTAAAAGTAGGGCAGCTATAGTTAAAAAAAACAGGTGTAGTTAAAAGGAGAGCACCGGTGCTGAAAAGAGAGCAGGTGGGGTTAAAAGTAGAGCAGGTGTGGTTAAAAGTAGAGCAGGTGTGGTTAAAAGTAGAGCAGGTGTGGTTAAAAGTTGAGCACCTGTGGTGAAAAGTAGAGCAGGTGTAGTTAAAAGAGCAGGTGTGGTTAAAAGTAGAGCAGCTATAGATAAAAGAGCAGGTGTAGTCAAAAGGAGAGCACCTGTTGTGAAAAGTAGAGCAGGTGGGGTTAAAAGTAGAGCAGGTGTGGTTAAAAATAGAGCAGGGGTAGTTAAAAGTAGAGCACCTGTGGTAAAAAGTAGAGCAGGTGTGGTTAAAAGTAGAGCACCTGTGGTGAAAAGTAGAGCAGATGTAGTTAAAAGAGCAGGTGTGGTTAAAAGTAGGGTAGGTGTGGTTAAAAGTCGAGCAGGTGTGCTTAAAAGTAGGACAGCTAAGGTTAATCAAACCTACATCACTATAGTGACTGAGCGAGACCACATCTAGTGATATATGTAGGATTAATTTTTCCATAAAGCAGTCTTAAGCATACCTTGGAGAACTTATCCCACCAAGAAACAGCTGCATAGAGACCTCCTGCTTGTTTACAACATTATAAGGAAAAGATGCTTGTGCTTTGTGGGACATCACTGGCAAGCTAAAGTAGAGCTAGCATGTGACCTACTGCTATGGATGTCAAAACATAGCCATACTCAAGCTAGTTATCTGAACACAGCATACGTAGATCAACTCACCAGAGACACTGGATGCCTCGCAGAAAACTTCTCTCAACTAATGCAGGACCAAGATGGATGATATGTGCAGGTTAAGACTGTCTGACCAAGCTCAACCAGGTGATGATGAATAGTGTGAAAAAAAGTGGATTATATACAATTAAGGACTCACTTTTATATATATATAGATATACAGATAGATAAATACATATATGTATATATGATTGCTAGATAGATAGACAGACAGACAGACAGATAGATAGAAAGATAGGTAGGGAGACAGACAAACAGACAAATAGATGATAGATAGATACAGGTGGAGAGGATTGGAATGCAAATGTCCTGTTCAGGTCCACATAAAAAGCACTTGTGCTGGTGCCACATAAAAGCACCCGTGCAATGTCATGTGAAAAGAATTCATGCCAGTGCCATATAAAAGCATCTGTATGGTGCCACATAAAACCCCCCATGTGGTGCCACATAAAAGTCCCCATGCAGTGTCACATAAAAGTGCTTGTGTGGTGCCCCGTAAAAGCGCCCTTGCAGTGCCATGTAAAAGCACCCAGCACACTCTATAAAGTGGGTGGTGTTAGGAAGGGCATCCAGCTGTAGAGACCATGCCAAATCAGACTGGAGTCTGGTGCAGCTCTCCAACTTGCCAGCTCCGGCCAAACTGTCCAAACCATGCCAGCATGGACAACGGACGTTAAATGATGTTGATGATGATGATGAGTCATATATATGCACTGCCGCCACCACCACCACCACCACCACCACCATAATTTTGCATTCTTTTCTCCTTGCTTGTTTGGGACAGTATCATGTCAGTTGTTGCAATCCTTTATAATCTCCTTTGAGAGGTTTAGCCTCTTGAAATCAGCTCCACCATTTCTTCTCCTGGCTTTCTCAGTCTGCCCCTTCTGATTCTTCCACTACATCTCTTGCACATAAATAGTTTGCCTTGAATACACACCATGGAACCCTGCCATCTGCTCCTTTTTGCATTTTGAGCATGACCACTTTCCAGATGGCAGCAGAGTCTTGTCACTGTTAGTCTTCAACATGTTTACTTTGAAGTCTCTTGATTCTAAGCTTTCCTTCACATGTAGAATTACATTTTTGGTTCTTTAGAAGATTTTATTATACAACTGCAGGTATTGACAGACTAGGCGCACGCATTGCTGTGTGTAAGAAGCTTACTTCTCAGCTACGTGGTTTTGTGTTCAGTCCCACTGTGTGGCACTTTGGGTAAGTGTCTTCGAGTATAGTCTCAGGCTGACCAAAGCCTTGGGAGTGGATTTGGTAGACGGAAACTAAAACATCGTATATATATATATATCTATTATATAAAATCCGTTCTGTCTGTCTGTGTGTATGTCTTCTAGGATCTAGGGCATCCTCTATCCAATTGCGCTCAAATTTGATATGTAGATACCGACAGTATCAGGGCGTGTATAAGTCTTGAAAAAATTACAAAAATCGATTCCAGGTGAGAATGCGATCAATAAAGCCGTGGGAACGTGCATTTGTACGTGCAAGTACATCAGCTGTTGTGATCGATACAATGCGTATGCAAGAAAAATGCACGTGCAGTTTGCGCAAAAAAGTCAGCTGGCTTGAAATAATGCCACAAAATGTAGTATATTTAAGAGACCAACAAAGTAAGATACAAAAGAGATATTTTCTTCAAACTTGGCATGAAGGAAGAAAAGACTATTTGGTTTCTCATGAAGCTTTTTTTTTTTTGCCTTAACTTTGTTTAACAAAACCAAAAAGTTTTATTGAAATAAAGGCATGCTTAATTATTTTTTAATGAAAAAAAAACACTGATTGCTTTTTATTCAGCAGATATGATTCAGCACTGTCCATTGGACGGTGGGGCATTTTGCTCGTATATATATATATTATTAATTATTGGCTAAACTGGCAAAATGAACATTCCGAAATACAACACTATATATATATATATGAATACTTTTCTAGGTGCAGGAGTGGCTATGTGGTAAGTAGCTTGCTTACCAACCACAAGGTTCTGGACTGAGTCCCACTGCATGGCACCTTGGGCAAGTGTCTTCTACTATAGCCTCAGGCCAACCAAAGCCTTGTGAGTGGATTTGGTAGACAGAAACTGAAAGAAGCCCGTCGTATATATGTATAGATATGCATGTGTGTGTATATGTTTGTGTGTCTGTGTATGTCCCCCTCAACATCACTTGACAACCGATGCTGGTGTGTTTACGTCCCCGTAATCTAGCGGTTTGGCAAAAGAGGCCGATAGAATAAGTACTAGGCTTACAAAGAATAAGTCCTGGGGTCGATGTGCTCGACTAAAGGCGGTGCTCCAGTATGGCTGCAGTCAAATGATTAAAACAATTAAAAGAGTAAAAGAGACCTGTACACTCCTTTTTGTTTTTGTTTGTTTTTCGGTATTTTTTTCCAGTTTGTTTTGAAGAGAAAGGAATATAAAATGAGATGATAATTTCATGTCTTGTTTTGTAATTTTATTGAAGCACTAAACAATAAAAATATTTTCATAGCATTGATGATTGTATTTTTTTTCCTGTTCTAAATGTTTATCCCATATTTAATGACAAAGATACCAGTATTTAGATTTCTTGGATGTTTGTAAGTGTAAGGTCAGGAGTAGCCTAGTAATTTCTCTGTAGTTCAACATATTTCTGTGACCCTATTCCTACCAGATTAAAGAACTCCTACATCTCAAAGACATTTCTTTTACTGCCTTTTTGAAGATCCTGTAGAAGAGATGTACTTGCTGAAATGGTGTTGGTCATGAGTGAGATGTCATAAGTATAATCTGAGACTGTTATTTATGAGTAGGAGATGAAGGGACGTTGATTTTATAAGAGTGAAGCCATGTTCTTTACTTTCGTCAATACAAGTGTAAAGAACCAACTTCAGGCAGATGATAAAAAAGGATTAGTGCAAGCATGTCACCTTGCTAGACACACGTAGAGACACCAAAACAATTCAAGACTCCATCAGGAGGGGCCAGATGCAACCTGCGCAATTTTCTGAATGAAAAATTTCCATGAATGTTTTTAGTAGTGCAACCCACCTGATGATGAACTGACTCTCATACAGCCTGCTTCTCACAGATTACTGAAGCCAGTCCTTAAGTATCATTACAGCTGTTTTGCTATGCAACCATAATATACTACAGAGTGTCCTACTATGTTAGCAGTGTCATTAAATCTAGAGAAAATCTGTAGAGATCAACATCATCATCATTGTTTAATATCCATTTTCCATGCTAGCATGGGTTGGACAGTTCGACTGGGGTCTGGGAAGCCATGAGGCTGCACCGGGCTCCATTCTGATCTGGCAATGTTTCTACAGCTGGATGCCCTTCCTAAAGCCAACCACTCTCGTGAGTATAGTGGGTGCTTTTTACGTGCCACCAGCACAGCGGCCAGAGGAGGCTGGCAACGGCCACAATCAGTTGGTGCTTTTTACGTGCCACCGGCATGGAAGCCAGCCAAAGCGGTGCTGGCATCGGCCACGTTCGGATGGTGCTTTTTACATGCCACCGGCACAGGTCCCGTAACTACAATTTCCATTTGATATTTATTTTGATGTTGATGTACTTAACTCAATAGGTCTCTTCAAGCACAGCAGGTTGTCCCACGATCCAAGGTAAACACCACAGGCCGTCCTGTGATCCAAGGTACTTTGAATGGGCTGGGGCTGGTTGTGTGAAGCTGGTGTAGGATACAGCCATGAACTCTACGGTATTCTATATGTCAAATGAATTTGTTCCATTTTTGTCAAGGTGGACAAAGTTGAAATCCTTTAAGAAGTCTGAAACAACTACAAAATGGAAGACTTACAGATTTTAGGCCTGACTCCATCAATGATTCTTCTAATTGCTAAAATCTGCCCAATGGTAGACCAATTTTTCATAAACTCATTTTAGTTTCTTAAGTTCTAGCTGCATATGCCTTACTAATAATTTGTAGCAGATATTGCTGCTTTTACAATAAAGGTAACCCCACTCTGTATTTTTTTAGTCATCCATAAATTAGTTTTCTTGGAGGATAGGAGAATATAACCTTCAGTCCATTTCTCAAATGAGTTTGAATCATATGATTTCAGGTTCAATCCCACTGTGTGGAACCTTGGGCAAGCATTTTCTATTATGGCCTTAGGCCAGCCAAAGCCTTGCAAGTTGTTATAGTAAATACAAACTGAAAGAAACTTGCCATGTGTATCTCTCTCTCTCTCTCTACATATATATATATATATATATATATTGGTAAAACGGTAAGATAACAAAAGAAAGAAAGAGACCTCAATATTATGTAAATAGAGGAAATTTATCTATACAATAATATGTTACATTACTCGATAGTCAAGATAAAACTCTGAGTTTCAGATGCTGAATTGGAAATCCACAACACCATCTCTTCGGTTATCTGGAGGATTTCCACTTCGGCATCTGAAACTCAGAGTTTTATCTTGACTATCGAGTAATGTAACATATTATTGTATATATATATATATTATATATATATATATATATATATATATATTGGTAAAACGGTAAGATAACAAAAGAAAGAAAGAGACCTCAATATTATGTAAATAGAGGAAATTTATCTATACAATAATATGTTACATTACTCGATAGTCAAGATAAAACTCTGAGTTTCAGATGCCGAATTGGAAATCCACAACACCATCTCTTCGGTTATCTGGAGGATTTCCACTTCGGCATCTGAAACTCAGAGTTTTATCTTGACTATCGAGTAATGTAACATATTATTGTATATATATATATATATATATATATATATATATGGCAGGACAAGTGAGACCATAACCCATGGCCTCAGTCCACTTATGCATACCTTCCCTTCTTGGGACACAAAACTCTACTTGTGAAGACCTGTTGAGGCAAGTCAGAATCAGAATCGAAATCGATCAATGGAAATTGCAGCTGAGATACCAGTGCCGGTGGAACGTAAGAGAACCATCTGAATGTGGCTGTTGCCAGCGCCGCCCCGACTGGCCTCATGCCGGTGGCACGTAAAAAGCACCATCCGTTCGTGGCCGTTGCCAGCCTCGCCTGGCCCTTGTGCCGGTGGCACATAAAAAGCACCATCCGATCGTGGCCGTTTGCCAGACACGTCTGGCACCTGTCCCGGTAGCACATAAAAAGCACCCACTACACTCATGGAGTGGTTGGCCTTAGGAAGGGCATCCAGCTGTAGAAGCATTGCCAGATCAGACTGGGCCTGGTGCAGCCTTCTGGCTTGCCAGACCCCAGTTGAACCGTCCAACCCATGCTAGCATGGAAAGCGGACGCTAAACGATGATGATATATATATATATATAGGGAGAGTTTACGAAAAAAAAACAAAAGACGAAGACTGGTGGTGTACAAAACAAACAGATGTATTAGTATAATGCTCAGGAATAGAAAAAGTCTTTTACATTTCGAGCCTACGCTCTTCTACCGAAAGGGACACATAAAAAACAAGGAGAGCAAAAAGCAGAGAAAAAAATGTGTGTAGTGGCTAACGATCTATCATGGCGACTGATACACACACACACACACACACACACACACACACACACACACACATACACATGCATACATATGCATGCATGCATACATACATATGTAAATATATATATGCATGTATATGTGTGTGTTTATGTTGCCTTGTCTTGACATCACATGGTGATTGTAAAGGAATGTCACTGATTTACAAGGACTATCATTTACTTCGAGTTTTCTGTGACAACATGCCTGTCCAAGGGTAAAATATTACCTTGCTTGAAAACAAGCAAAAGTTGGCATCAAGAAGGGCATTCATCAATAGAAAAACCTGCCTCAACAAATTTTGTCTAAACTATGCAGACACAGAAAGTACATGTTATGATTACGACAGTCTTGGTGGTGGTGGTGGTGGCGGTGGTGGTGAATACGAAATTAAAGGAGAACAGTATTAAATGCCTCAGTATTCCAGACATCTACTGATATATTATCAAGGCCAGTTGCCTTCCTGCTTTTGGTCTTTTTATTCAGTATGTGAGTGAGTTCATCTAATGTGAGAAAAACCATGTTTATTATCAAGATTGTGTTTAATAGCAGTTTCTTTGGGTCTAACTGAAACTGCTGAGGGGAATTACCCAAAAGTTGAGTTGACTGTAATTTTTCAATCTTTCAAATAACTTCTAGTTTGTTTCTTAATCACAGACCCATACCTTTTACTTGTTTCAGTCATTAGACCGTGGCCATGCTGGGGCACAATCTTGAAGAATTTTTAGTTCGACACCAGTACTTATATTTTTTTAAAGCCTAGTACTTATTTTGTTGGTCTATTTTGACAAACCAAAGTTACAGGGACATAAACACACCAATACCAGCTGTCTAGCTGTGGTGGAAAACAAATATATACACAAAGACACATACACAGACAGTATATATATATATATATATATGTTGATTCGTTAGTTACTGCACGCATTTTTTTCTCTCCTTCTTTCTGTGTTTTTTTTCTCTCTGTGTATCTTTCTGTTGAAGAGCGTAGGCTCGAAACGTTAAAGACTTGTTTTATTTATATTTCCTGAGCGCCATACTAATACAATTGTTTGTTTGTTTTCCACCTGCCTTCGTCTTTTATCTATTTTCATAAAGCTTCCCGTTATATATATATATATATATATAGGCTTCTTTCAGTGTCTGTCTACCAAATCCACACACAAGCACAAGGCTATAGTAGAAGACACTTGGCCAAGGTGCCATGCAATGGGACTCAACCCTGAACCATGTGGTAGGGAAGCAAGCTTGTTACCAAACTTATTATTAGGAGGAATTTCAACTGTGTTTTGTGGTCTACTACCACAACAGCTCCTTTATAGGATCCAGTTCACTCAAGACATCATCAGGAGGAACCACGTCCGGTTTCGGCCCCTACTCCTCTACCGTTTTGACATGGCGGGGGCCCCCCACCTTTCGGTGTCTTCAGCTCTGGTGTTGGGTGCATGTCTTCTTTCTTCTGTTCCCTGGCCTCTTCGATGTAGCATCAACGAGTGTCAGCGGGCGACTGACCAGGATCATTAGCCCCCTGGACAAAATACCTAGTGAAATTTTGTTTGTCTTTATGTTTTGAGTCCAAATTCTGTTGAGATCAACTTTGCCTTTCATTTTACTGGGGTTGATGAAATATATACCAGTTGAGCACTGGGTTCAATGTAGTTGATTAGCCCCACCACCAAAATTTCAGGCCTTGTGACTATATTCTTTTACTTGTTTCAGTCATTTGACTGCGGCCATGCTGGAGCACCACCTTTTAGTCGGACAAATCGAACTCAGGATTTATTCTTTGTAAGCCTAGTACTTATTCTATCAGTCTCTTTTGCCGAACTACTAGATTACGGGGATGTAAACACACCAGCATTGGTTATCAAGCGATGTTGGGTGGACAAACACAGACACACAAACATATACACACACATACATATATATACATATATACGATGGGATTCTTTCAGATTCCGTCTACCAAATCCACTCACAAGGCTTTGGTCGGCCTGAGGCTATAGTAGAAGATACTTGCCCAAGGTGCCATGCAGTGGGACTGAACCTGGGACCATGTGGTTAGTAAGCAAGCTACTTACCACACAGCCACTCCTGTACCTATTATTATTATCATCTTCACAACACCAGGCAAAATGATTAGCAGCATTTCATCTATCTCTATGTTCTGAGTTCAAATTCCACTGAGGTCGACTTTGCCTTTCATCTGTTTGGGATCAATAAAACAAGTACCAGTTGAGCACTGGGGTCGACTTAATCGACTTGGCCCCTTCCTCAAAACTGCTGGCTTTGTGCACAAAATTTGAAACCATTATTATCATCCTCATTGTCATTAATATTGCACAACTGCTGTTGCTAAACTTTTGACAATAACAAAAAAGATGGAAAATAATTCAGCCCAACGAAGAAGGTATTCGTTCATCCGTACCAGAGATAAATGTAGATCAAATGAGTGAAAACTTTCTACATTCAAATGATATAAAGAACTGAAGATGAAACACAGACTAGAATCAGATTATGCGCTTATATCCTGCCTTGCTAGTAAACATTAACACATGATCACTCATTCACTCTCTCTCTTTTTTCTCTCCCGCCTGTCCTTCCTCTCTCCCTCCATCACTCTTATCCTACCCTCCCTCAAAATCCCCTCCGACTTCCTCTCTTTCTCTCTCTCTCTCTCTCTCTCTAGTAATCCATGTGACCTCTCTGTGACAAAATAAGCCACTTGTTTGCATAATCATCAAGTGTATAAACAGCAGTTACTTTGTTTCAGAAGACCACTTATGATATGTACGTGCAACAGATGTTAGTATTGGTGGTACACTACAACATAAAGGACACTCACTATCATCCCCCCTTTCTTTCACTCTCTCTCTCTCTCTCTGAAATATACATATATATATATATATGTATATACATACATCATGCATATTTGTGTGTGGGTGTATATATACATACATGTGTGCATGTGTGTGTTTCTATATGTATGTGTGTGTGTATATATATATATATATGTGTGTGTGTGTGTGTGTATATATATATATATGTGTGTGTGTGTATATATATATATATATATATATCAACACACACATACATATGCATACACACACACAAACACAAATACAAATATATACATATATACAGATATATACAGAAAAAGAGGCATAGACAGACAGATATATATAGACATATTCACACTCAAATACAATATATACACACGCACACATACATACAAAGAACAACAACAGTAACAACAAAAGTGGCAACAAAAACGAGCAGGCTAGCCAAGATTACACTACTAATCCAACATAGTAACTTAGTCTATGACTGCTGATTTGAAATGAACTGTGAAAATTTTGTTCAGAAGATAAAACTTACACTAAACAAGAAGAGATAAAAGTGTTGGCAGACCAAATCACCGTTTCTATAACTTACAAACATCATCTGCATTGCTGGTAAATCTAATTTAGTGTGTGTGTGTGTGGCATACATATATATATATATATATATATATATATATATATATGTATATACACACACACACACATATATATAAACTTAGTTGGAAATGGAAATATATATATAAATCTTTTATCTTTTACTTACTTCTGTCATTGGACTGTGGCAATGCTGGGGTACCACCTTCAAGGTGTTTTGTCCAACAACTTGAGCCCAGAACATTTTTTGTTGTTGTTGTTAAAGCCACTGTTACTTATTCTATTCGTCTTTTCCTGTCAAATGGCTAAATTGAGGACATAAACAAACCAACAGCAATTGTCATCAGGGGTGGGGACAAACACAAAGACCTGCACACATCATCATCATCATCATTTAGCGTCCGTTTTCCATGCTAGCATGGGTTGGACGGTTTAACTGGGGTCTGTGAAGCCGGAAGGCTTCATCAGGCCCAGTCAGATCTGGCAGTGTTTCTACGGCTGGATGCCCTTCCTAACGCCAACCACTCCGTGAGTGTAGTGGGTGCTTTTTACATATATATATATATATACATGTATGTATGCAAGACTGAACTCAGAACCATGTGGTAGGGTGGTTTGGAAGCAAACTACCTACCACCCCACTATGCCTGCACCTTTATACATACAAGGGTGTGTATATATATATATAAATTTTTTTTAATTTTTATGTGCCCTTTTCAAGCCTAGCCAGGCTCATGAGTCTGGCTTCCCAGTTTCTATGGCGTATGTGTCACCAGTCCATCGCAGCGTTACTCAAGAAACAGGAAGAGCGAGTGAGAGAAAGTTGGGGCGAAAGAGTATAAAAGGGGTCACCACCACCCCCTGATGGAGCCTCTTTGAGCTTAGGTGTTTACTCTCAATAAACATACACAACGAAACCGCGATCTTCCGACCGAGATTCCACTGCCCTAACCACTGGGCCATTGCACCTCCCCATGCACACACACACACACACACACACACACACACATATATATATATATATGCTTTTAATATTTAACCCTACAGTCTCTTATGTGGTGGTTTAATAAAGTATGTGATTGAGTATTGTCTGATAATTGATATTTGATTTAGATGTATTTCTCCATTTTCTTATCTTGTATATATATATATATACATACATACACATATATATATATATATATATTGATGAAAATGGTAAGACAACAAAAAAATGAAAGAGACCTCTATATTATGTAAATAGAGGAATTTATCTGTAAATGCAATATGTGACAATCATTCGGTAGCCATGATAAAAGTCCAAGTTTTGGATGCCGAGGTGGAAAAAATGCTATGAAAATAGTGATTTTATCATGGCTACCGTATAATTGTCACATATTACATTTACAGATATATATATATAAAGTGTATGATTAAGTTATAGAATGGAGTTCACTAAATCTAACCATATTTGTCAAAAATGGAGATGTTAAAAATTTGTAAGAAGTTATTCATGCTTACAACCATTTTGTACATAGATATAAATTCATTTTCAGAATTTGCAAACATCAAAGTACTCATCAGTGCAGAAAAAATAAGAACTTAAAAATGAGCAGAGAAGTTGGACCTGTGAATTTCATGTCTATTTGTTCCTATCCCTGTGTAATAGTGATGGGAGTCATGTCAATTATTAAACCACAACTAATGGATGAAGAGAGTTAGGAGGTGATATAAATATAGAAATATCGATAACTTTCTCTCTATAGAATGGCAAATTATAATTCCATATATGAAAAAATCATGAAGATGAAGAAAAGGCTTAGCATAAAAAATTAGGTTTGTAAAGCTTATAATAGAAAGTTTATGGAGTCAGTGATCAAAACTATGGGGTGAGAAGAAGGAGTTTGAAAGAATGAAGTGGAATGTTAAGGACTTAATTTTTATTGACTTCCTCAAATGTTACTTGCATTTCAGTAAACCATTATAAAAAGAAAATAAGCCTGTCTATTCATTATGTATTTTATATATAATGACATTGTGTATAAAATGTAAGACAATATGCAATATGCACATGCACACATGCATAAACACACATCATCATCATTTAACACTTGTTTCCCATGCTAGCATGGGTTCGACTGTCTGACTAGAGCTGGCAAGCCAGAGAGCTGCTGCACCAGGTTCCAGTCTAACTTGGCTTGATTTCTAAGGCTGGATGTCATTCCTAATGCCAACCATTTTACAGAGTGTGCTGGATGCTTTTGACATGGCACCAGCACAGGGCTCTTGCAGGCATTAACACTTCTGCTGGAGGATGAGTCTCCCTTAGTACAGTAAGGCACCTGATATCTTGGTCCTTTGTGTGTGCGTATATATGATTGTACATATGAATGTGTGCTGCTTGTGTGAGAACAACCTGGTAAACTTGCAAGGTCCTTCTTCCAGAATTCACTTGTCTGTGACAGAAAATACTCCTCCAGTACTGTTCTGACCTCGTCTACAGAGTTCATATTTTTTCTGTTCAAATGATTTTGAAGACAGCAGAATAAATGATAATCAGATGGAGCAATGTCCAGTGAATATGGTGGGTGGGGCATGGTTTCCCATTCAAACTGCTCCAGCCTTTGGAATGTCATTCTTGCTGTATGTGACTGAGTATTATCCTGATGGAACAACACCTCTTGTCTTGAAACCAAGACAGTTGTTTTTCTTCCAGTGCTGACTTAAGCTGCTTAAGTTGCTCATAGTAGATCTTTGTTATTGTTTGGTTTGGGTTTAAAAGTTCAAAGTGGACTAAACTTTTCATATCCCACCAAAGAGAAAACAACACTATATGTGGGTGAAGACCTTCTTTAGCATGCGGTGCCAGTGTTTCCTCTTTCCCTACCAACTGTCTTCGGCACTTAACATTCTTATATAGAATCCATAAATATATATATGTATGTGTAACATATGGTATAATTATAAACTGGGTGAATTTTAGCCATTTCTCCACAGACTGAAAAAATGATGAAGAACCTTAATCGATTTTTGAACCGTATTGGTTCTCATCAGAGGCGTCTACATCATTCTGACAGCCTCCAGAGAAACAAGCAGCCAAACTGTTTATACACTCAACAAATGCAGCAGATACTCTATGAAAGACTCCCTAATTTGCATACCAAAAGTGTTACTCTATGAAGGAGTCCCTAATATGCATGCTGAAAGTGTTTAATACTCTATAAATACCAGCAGCCTGTCAAAGGGGATCTTAGTCCACGCAGTATCAATATGGTGGTAGGGCAACATTTCCCATTCAAACTGCTCCAGCCTTGCTGTATGTGGCCAATCATTAACTTGATGGAAGAACACCTTTCAACTTGAAACCAAAGATGGTTGTCTATCTTCTAGCACTGACTTCAGCCGTTGAAGTTACTTGCAGTAGATCTTTTTTTTATTGTTTGGTTTGGGTTTAAAAGTTCGAAGTGAACTAAACCTTTCATATTCCACCAAACAGATAACAACACCTTACGTGGGTTAAGACCTTCTTTAGCCTGAGGTGCCGGTGTTTCTCTTTTCCATACCCACTGTCTTTGGCTCTTGACATTTTTATGGAGAACCAATTTCTCACCACCAGTCACTATTCAGTCCAAAAAAGGTTCATTTGTGAGACGTGACAGCAAGGAAGAGCACACATTCACTCTTTGCGCACGATTAGACTCGGGAAGTTTGTAAGGAACTTATTGACTCAATTTTCTGACTTTTCCGATGGCATGCAGGTGTAGATGAATGGTTGAATGACCAAATCCAAGTTTCTCTGCTAGTTCTTCAACAGTTATGATGAGATTTTGCTCCACCAGGGTTTGCAGAACATCCTCATCAAGCAATACAGATCTTCCAGAATGAGGTTCGTCTTCCAGGCTCCAGTTTCCGGCTTGGAATTTCTGAATCCACTGTTGACTCTTGTCCAATCCCCATATATTGCATTAATATTCCTCTCTGACCACCATAGACTGCATTAATATTCCTCACACTTTCTGTTGTGTTGTTGCCTTTATTGAACTCATAAAGCAAAATATGCTGAATTTGCTCCTTTGTCACTTCCATTGCAGATTTGAAAAAATAACTGTTAAAATTGAACCACACTCTTCAAAATTTGACTAAGGATAAGTAAAAAAGGTAAAATTACGACCTGCTTTTATAGCAGGTTGATGCAGGCAGTTTATCCAGCCCCGCTCCGACATTTATTTCATGTAATTGAAAAAAACCGCATTATTTATGGGATGACCCAATATATATATGATTCTAATTGCTGGTATGAACACCAAATTTTCTTATGCAACCACCAAGGAGTAAATTATCATTGCACAACTCTTTCTTTCTCTCTCTCTTCAATTCCTTTCCTCATTCAGCTAACAGAGAAAGAGAGGGGGGAGAGAGAGGAGAAGGGAGACGGAGGGAGAGAGAGAGAGAGTAATAACTGGTGTTTATAGTAGAAAACACAAATTACCACATGGTAGGACTGAGCCCAGATTGTTGTGGTTGCAAAGCAAATATCTTACCCACATAGCCATGTCTGTGCTTATATATGTATAGATGTATACACATATACATATTTATATACAGAGGCATCTATATGTATGTATATACATATATACATAATCATACACATGCATGCATGTATTCACATAAACATACACACACACACACACACAAACACACATACAACTGTACTGCATATTTTTCTTCTTCAAATCTAAACATATCTTGATAGACATTTAAATTGTAAACTAACCTTGGCAGCATACATATACATACATTGCAAATCAGAATAAAAATATTTCAACGGGAACTCTTTCTCTAATATGTTGTGCAATTTCTAGTGAATGTCTTTTTGACATCAAGTTGAACTCTTACTTGGCAACGAGACCTTGAAACACTTTCTGAAAAATTAGTGGTGCTTCTCCCTAGTACAAACCCAAGCTGAATCTCACCTGAACTAACGCTCTCCCTAATGAGTTGGGCTATGACCCTCTCCGTGACTTTCATCATCTGATTCAGATCTGATATATATGTATATATTCATCTCTCTTTCTATCTCTGTCAGTCTGCCTCTCTCTCTCTCTCTCTTTCTATATATATATATATATATATATTCTTATCCTTGTTTCAGTCATTTGACTGTGACCATGCTGGAGCACCGCCTTTAGTCAAACAAATCAATCCCAGGACTTATTCTTTGTAAGTCTAGTGCTTATTTTATCGGCCGCTTTTGCTAAATCGCTAAGTGACGGGGATGTAAACACACCAGCATCGGTTGCCAAACAATGGTGTGGGGGACAAACCCAGACACACTCACACACACACACACATATACAACGGGCGTCTTTTAGTTTCAATCTACCAAGTCTACTCACAAGGCTTTGGTCAGTCCAAGGCTATAGTAGAAGGCACTTGCCCAAGGTAACATGCAGTGGGACTGAACCCGGAAACATGTGGTTGGTAAGCAAGCTACTTACCACACAGCCACTCCTGCACCTATATATATATATATATATATATATATATATATGAGAGAGAGAAACAGTCAGATAGATAGATATAGATATGTGGTGCATTGTTGTACTTTAGAAGACCCACACACCACAACAGAACTGAGATCCTAAAACTAAGGTGCTGTGTAAAAAGCATTGGAGTGGGTGCTGGTGCCACTTAAGGAGCACTTGTGATAGTGCCACATAAAAAGCACCCTGTACACTTTGTGTAGCAGTTGGTGTTAGGAAGGGCATCCAGCCACAGAAGGCAAGCCAAAACAGACTAAGGAAACTGGTGTGGCCCTTCGCTTTACCAGTTCCTGTCAAGCTGCTCCACCCATGCCAGCATGGAAAACTGATGTTAATGAAGAAATGAGAATTATGATGATGATGATGATGATATGTATATATATGTATATATATATATATATATATATATAATATATATATATATATATATATATATATATATATATATATACAGAATACAGTTTGCAAAACCTAGCATCTGGAGCCTACACAGCTGTATTTAAGGCACAGATTCAATCATCTCACTACAGTCAAAAATTGTGAAGCATGACTGTCACCACTACTACATGAACCTGAAGATTGCAGAATTTAATGCCTGAAAGTACTAGTTCAATCAGAATGAACATTTAACATTCTACTATTTTATTTTATTCTATTATAATATATTATCTTATATCATTATAAGATTGTAAATAAAACGTGAAAATCAGACAAGGTTGGAATTCCTTTTATTAATATACATATATATATATATACACACACACACACATGCACACACATATATATATATACATACATATTAATGCATACATATATATACATACAGACCCCCTTCGGGATTGCACCTAGAAAGTTTCCTTCTGAAGCACAAGTCCAGGAAAGGTTGTTTATGAAAAACCAGCAGTTGTCCATTAATATTAGACTCCCCCTCCCCTCCATGCCACTGATGTTATTCAAAGGAAAGGCAAAGAATGCTACAGCTTGGCACCAGTAGAGATTGCAGCTCATTTCTAATAAAGTGACTTGCTCAAGAACATAACACACAGCCCAGTGTGAGAATTGAACTCACTACCTCATGATTGAGAGCATGACACTCTAACCACAGAGCCATGTGCCTTCACTGATTCTTGAAAGAATTTAAAATTAGAAACAAAAGAATATTGGTTTCAAATTTTGGCAAAAAGAAAGCAATTTTAGGGGCTGGGGCAAGTCAGTTATATTGATTGCAGGGGCTCAACTGATACTTATTTTATTAATCCTGAAAGGGTGAAAGGCAAAGTCTACCTCAGCAGAATTTGAACTCGGAACATAAAGACAAACGAAATGCTGCTAAGAATTTTGCCAGCTTGCCACTTTATAGAAACAACAGAACAATGAGTAAGAATTTGATTTAGAAATGATCTTTTATTTAGAAGAGGCATGAGCAACCATTTTTTGAGATAGGGGCTACATGACATTTAGTTCATCATCAAGTGGGCTGCACTACTACAAAAATTCAAACCAATTTTTCGTTACGTGTGCCATCCAGAAAGACTCATACACTGCCTACGACTGATTTAGAAGCATATTTGAAGTTCCCTCCCTTACCAATGTTGATAATAATTGTTGTTAGCACTAATACCTTTTCTTCTCATTACAGGTGAAATTTTAATTAAAAATTGTATTTGCCTCACTACATTGTGTTGAGCTGCGGGTCTGTGAACAGAAAATAGCTGAGTGAATGATAAAGGGGTAGTGAAGGCACTTATTCATATCTTGCCATCAGCAATCTGCCTTGAATAAGAGCAGTATAACAGGTATCACACAGAAGAAATTCGACAATGGAATGCCAAACTGGAACCTAAAGTATTTGAAAATCCAACTCAAAAGAAATTAGAAGAGAAGCTGGAAGTCTCTGTTCTTTTCTTTTCTTTTCTTTTTCTTTTCCATGTGAAATATAAATTAGCCCCTGAGGTTTTCGAACATTATGCTTGGCTGAGATAGTTGATAAATCTCATCTACAAGGTCTTCTTCATATTCCCCCTAGAAAGGGAAAAAAGAAATATAAATTATTTTACTCTAACAACTTTTAACTAAGCACTGAACTAGAAGAGGTAAGAAAATATAGACAAACAAGAGAGGGCTGGGTGAGGGTAGGGAATAAACAAATATTATTGCCTGGGGTGTGGCACAAGCAAAGTCGAAGCCCCAGTCTTCAATGATGTGTCAGTGCTAATAATAAATACTGACCCTGTCCCACCCTACCCCATTCTGGCTCACAAATCCAAAGGTCAACTTTATAACAAAGATCAACAATTCATAGCAGAACAAATTGGTGTATACTCCTGTGATTCTGCCTTTCACTCTCTCTCTCCCTCATCCTCCCCCCTCTTGTTCCTAAGACCACCACCAGTGTCCCCTCCCTTCTGTTCCTTCAATTAAGAATATCCTAGATCTATACCATGTAAATGTCATGGGTGGTGTAAATAGGCATGTAGGTAAGAGTGTGTATACTCCTGTCTACTAGTGTTGCGATTGTACATATATAAGCCTGTGTGTGTGTGTGTGTGTGTGTGTGTGTGTGTGCTTGTAAACAAAGGCATTTATGAATGTGTATTTCCTATTACTGGCCAAATTTTTGACCATTCTAAATTTAGAATATTCTTGGGATTCCACATACCTATAACTCTAGAAGCAGTTTATGCCTTGCCTGGGGCTTTGGCACATTTTACTACTCCTCTTCCTCTCTTTAACTGGTTCCTTTCCATTCACCTTATGCCTTTTTCACCTCAATTTCATATTGACCCCTTCAATAAATCAAGAATTCTTTATGAGTACTATTTACTTGAGTAATTTTAAATTGCTTTCTGGGTGTGATTTATCACCCTCTCCTTTCCCATACAGTTTTTCCTTCCACATTCATGAACTACTTTTTCTCTCTGCCTTGTTTGAAGAATTGACTCTTTCTACTTTTGCTTCTCCAATTCTAACTTCTTCCCAATTCATTCACCTTGTTTACCTCATCACACTTCATCTATTTAAACCTTTCCTCTGACTCCACACATCTTTTACCTCGATTCCTTCATTATTTACTTGATTACAGCAGGTACAAACATGACTATGGGAGAAAAAAGGTGGAGAGATATTTTACTAAAATTTTTCATGATTTTCAAAATCAATTATGAAGTGCATCCCATTAATTTTCAAACTTTTTTTAAAGAGAGGCAGTTATATAAGTCCTAAATTATTGTAATTTTAGTATAAAGTAAAAAGTAAAAAGTAAAAGGTAATTTTTGGTTATCTCACCCCCATTAAAATATTGCCATAAAAATTGGGTTATCTTCCCACTAAAAAATCAAGTTAATGTGGCAACGAGAGATTGGATTAAAAGAGTTAGATCCTTTTGATTTAATTAAAATTAGATTAGTCCTTCACCACAGGACAGTTACCATCATCTCGGCTTATGCCCCTCAACCAGGGCTACCGGAAGGACAAAAAGACCAATTCTATGACACCCTATTGCGAACTACCTCATTGACAAATGACAGTGACCTTCTCTTCGTGGCAGGTGATTTCAATGGACATGTCGGACGGCATGTCGGGGGCTTCCATGGCGTCCATGGAGGCTACGGTTTCGGCTCTCGTAATGAGGAGGTAACCAGGCTGCTGGAGTTCTGCGATGCAAATGACCTTATGGTCTGCAAACCAACTTCAGGAAACTCTCCTCTCACCTAGTCACCTACCGTTCTGGCAGACACACCAGCCAGATTGACTACATCCTTGCCAGAAAAAGGGAAAGAGGGCTGATTATAATGCCAAAACCTTTCCAGGCGAAGAATGCACTCCTCAACATAGATTAGTAGTTAGCGACTTCAGGATCAGAGCTAAATGGTTGCCCAGAAGAAGACCTGCTTGGAGGAGAAGGGTCTGGAAGCTTAAAGATCCTGCAAATGGACAGAGATTAGAGACATACTACTCGAAGCCTTTGACGAAATAGAAGGGGATATAGCTTCACTTAATGTGGAAGACAACTGGAGATTTCTACGGGACAATCTGCTGACAGCCACTAACCAGATCTGTGGATGGAGCAAAGTACCATCTCAACCCAGAGTAACATGGTGGTGGAACAATACTGTTGACAGGGCTATTAGACAAAAGAGACAGGCTTGGAAGGACTGGAAGAACGGTGGTAGCAGGGAATTGTATCAGACAGCCAGAAGGGAAGCTAGGAGACAGGTTATTTAGCCAGAGGGGAAGCGGATAAAAAAATTTGCCAATGTTCTGCATCGTGAGGATGAAAGACTTGAGGTATTTCGTGTGTTGCAAGGTGTTGAGAGAGAACCATGATGTGGTAGGAGAGAAGTGTGTTCGCATGGATGATGGTTCACTTGCGCTAAATGAGGATGCAAAGAGAGAGGTTTGGAGATGCCACTATGAAAGGTTGCTGAATAAAGAAAATGAATGGGATAAAGAGAGTCTGCCGAATGTTGACCCAACAGAGGGACCAGCTATCCGAGTTGATAGTTCCGTGGTAGCTAAGGCAATTAGAAGCATGAAGACAGGGAAAGCCCCAGGCCCATCAGGAATTACTGCAGAGATGCTCAAAATATCTGGCAGTGTCGGCTATAACCTAGTCACCCGTATAGTCAACCAGGTGATACACGAAGGAGTCATACCCAATGACTGGTGTAGCAGCGTACTAGTCAACTGCTACAAAAGTAAAGGTGATGCCCTAGATACAAATAATTACAGAGGTATCAAGCTGTTGGATCAGGTAATGAAGGTTACGGAGAGGGTCATAGCCCAACTAATCAGAGAGAGAGTTAGTTTAGATGAGATGCAGTTTGGGTTTGTGCCAGGGAAAAGCACCACTGATGCTATATTCCTGGTAAGGCAGCTGCAGAGAAATACCTAGCCAAAGATAGCCCCTGTACCTGGCTTTCGTTGACATGGAGAAAGCCTTTGATAGGGTCCCCCGATCCCTCATCTGGTGGTCAATGAGGAAACTAGGGATAGATGAATGGCTGGTGAGGGCTGTGCAAGCCATGTACAGAGATGCCATAAGCAAGGTTAGGGTTGGCAACATGTACACAGAAGAATTCAAAGTAGAGGTTGGGGTCCACCAGGTTCAGTACTCAGCCCCCTCCTATTTATCATAGTCCTCCAGGCAATAACAGAGAATTCAAGACAGGTTGCCCCTGGGAGCTCCTCTATGCTGACGACCTCGCTCTAATTGCTGAGTCACTATCAGAACTGGAGGAGAAGTTCCAGGTGTGGAAGGAGGGTTTAGAATCGAGGGGCCTTAGAGTCAACCTAGCTAAAACCAAAGTACTAATAAGTAGAAAGGTAGCAATCCACAAATTCCTCAGGAAGATGGCCCTGCTCGATCTGTAGAAAAGGTGTAGGTAGAAACTCTATAAGATGTACCCAGTGTAAGCTATGGACACATAAGAGGTGCAGCAATGTCAAAGGTAGGCTAACTGGGAAGATAGTTTTTATATGTGGCAGATGCTCGGGAGCATTGACCTCCGAAAATCTGCAGAAAACAACTTCCGTCACTTTCCAGGGGGAAAAATTAGAAGTAGTTGATAGCTTCCGTTATCTAGGTGACCAAGTCAGTAGTGGGGTGGGTGCGCTGAGAGTGTAACTGCTAGAATAAGAATAGCCTGGGCAAAGTTTAGGGAGCTCTTACCTCTGCTGGTGACTAAAGGCCTCTCGCTCAGAGTAAAGGGCAGACTGTATGATGCATGTGTTCGAACTGCCATGCTACATGGCAGTGAAACATGGGCCGTGACTGCTGAGACATGCGTAAGCTCATGAGGAATGAAGCCAGTATGCTCCGATGGATGTGTAATGTCAGTGTACTTACTCGACAGAGCGTTAGTTCCCTGAGAGAAATGTTGTACCTAAGAAGCATCAGTTGTTGCGTGCAAGAGAGACGATTGCGCTGGTATGGTCATGTGGCGAGAATGGATGAAGATATGTGTGAGAAAGCGCCAATCCCTAGCAGTTGAGGGAACCCATGGAAGAGGTAGACCCAGGAAAACCTGGGACGAGGTGGTGAAGCACGACCTTCGACGTTAGGTCTCACCATGGAAATGACTAGAGACCGAGACCTATGGAAGTATGCTGTGCGTGAGAAGACCCGGCAAGACTAGTGAAGCCATAACCCGTGGCCCCTACCTGGGACGTAGTCAGTCCACCTGTGCATACCTTCCTGCTTGTGACACTTGTGAAGACCTGTGAGGCAAATCAATCAAAGTCAAATCGAATCAAGTCAAACCAAATCAAAATAGATGAACATCAATGGAATTTGTATCCTTGTGGTACCAGTGCCGGTGGCACATAAGAAAACCATCCGAACGGGACCGTAGCCAGTACCTACGCATCGACTGGCTTCCGTGCCGTGGGCATATACAAACACCATCCGATCGTAGCCGTTCGCCAGCCTCGTCTGGCACCTGTGTCGGTGGCACATAAGAAAACACACCGAAAACACCATATCCGAGCGTGGCCGTCTGCCAGCCTCGTCTGGCACCTGTGGTCGGTGGCACATAAAAAACACCATCCGAGCGTGGCCGTCTGCCAGCCTCGTCTGGCACCTGTGTCGGTTGGCACATAAAAAACACCATCCGAGCGTGGCCATCTGCCAGCCTCATCTGGCACCTGTGTCGGTGGCACATAAAATCACCCACTACACTCTCGGAGTGGTTGGCGTTAGGAAGGGCATCCAACTGTAGAAATACTGCCAGATCTGACTGGCCTGGTGTAGCCTTCGGGCTTGCCAGACCCCAGTTGAACCGTCCAACCCATGCTAGCATGGAAAGCGGACGTTAAACGATGATGATGATGATGATTTCAACACATTGTCGATATTT